>NC_074706.1:3562111-3638335 GCF_029448725.1 Salvelinus fontinalis | reverse complement strand
GCATTCTAGCTGTTTGGGGTTTTAGGCTGGGTTTCTGTACAGCACTTCGAGATATTATCTGATGTACGAAGGGCTATATAAAATAAAATTTATTGAAAATTGATTGAGCCGCAGCAGTAGTACACTAGTCGTAACCGCAGCAGTAGTACACTAGTCGTAACCGCAGCAGTAGTACACTAGTCGTAACCGCAGCAGTAGTACACTAGTCGTAACCGCAGCAGTAGTACACTAGTCGTAACCGCAGCAGTAGTACACTAGTCGTAACCGCAGTAGTACACTAGTCGTAACCGCAGTAGTACACTAGTCGTAACCGCAGTAGTACACTAGTCGTAACCGCAGTAGTACACTAGTAGCAACCGCAGTAGTACACTAGTCGTAACCGCAGTAGTACACTAGTCGTAACCGCAGTAGTACACTAGTCGTAACCGCAGTAGTACACTAGTAGCAACCGCAGTAGTACACTAGTAGCAACCGCAGTAGTACACTAGTAGTAACCGCAGTAGTACACTAGTAGTAACCGCAGTAGTATTACCTGTGATAGTATCAGTCAGGTCCTGGTCTCTGGTCTTCCTCAGCAGTCTGACCAGGGCCGGTACTCCATCACAGTTCTTGATGGCGATCTTATTGTCAGCGTCTCGTCCGTAAGAGATGTTTTTGAGCGCTCCGCAGGCGGCGTGGTGGACCTCCTTCTTAGGGTTGTCTAACATGGACACCAGGGATGGGATACCTTTCATACGACGGACATCTGTCTTCACCTGGAGGGGGGAGAGAGGAAGGAGAGGGGACGAGGGAGAGAGGACGAGGGAGAGAGGAAGGAGAGAGAAGGGAGGGGACGAGGGAGAGAGAAGGGAGGGGACGAGGGAGAGAGAAGGGAGGCGACGAGGGAGAGAGAAGGGAGGCGACGAGGGAGAGAGAAGGGAGGGGACCAGGGAGAGGTGTTAGTGGTTGTGTGTGGCTCTCATTCTGACATGAAAGACAGTAGCTAGGTAGCCCGCAGCATGGCTGTATTTATGACTAGATAAAGGGTGTGTGGGTAATCAAATCTAATTTTATTTGTCACATGCTTCGTAAACAACAAGTGTGGACTAACAGTGAAATGCTTACTTACGGGCCCTTCAACAATGCAGAGAGAAAGAAAATAGAAAAAATTATAGAAAAGTAATAACACTTAATAACAAAAGTATATAAATACATAATGAGCAATGATAACTTGGCTATATACACGGGGTACCAGTACAGAGTGGATGTGCAGGGGTACGAGGTAATTGAGATAGATATGCAAGGGGCTGTAAAGCTGTGGGTGTGAAGGTGAGGTGCTGCAGGTACCATTTGTGTATATAAAGGAAGTGTGTATAGATAAAGATATGACCTTGTCGTTCTTAAAGGTGAGGTGGGTGCTATAGGTGAATATATTACCTTGTGTGTATTAAAGCCAAGTGTGTGTGTGTATGTGTGAGAGTGAATGTGTGGCATGGGAGAGAGAGAGAGAGAGAAGTGGGGGATGTTCTGCCCATGCAACCTAGATTTCTATGTAGCTAGTAACTTATGGGACCTGTGTGTGTGTTTGTAGTTGAGGGAGTGACTGACCATGAGAAGTGGGGAATGTATTTGTCAAATAGAATAAATGTTTATTAGTCACATGATTGGGCTAATGTTACGTCTACTCGCGCTCCTCCTCTCTGGCGCTCGTTGTCACCAGTGTACTCATCATTACACACACCAGACACCATCGTTACAAGCACCTGCGCTTCATGAGACTCACCTGGACTCCATCACCTTCTTGATTACCTCTAATACATCCGTCACTCCCTTTGGTTCATTCCCCAGGCGTTATTGTTTCTGTTTAGATGTTCCATGTCTGTACACTACTTGTGTTTCTTGTTTTGTCCCATGTTGATTTATTAAATTCCCTCCCTGAACCTGCTTCCTGATTATTAGCGTACACGTTACAGGTAAACAGGTGTAGACTAACAGTGACCTGCTTACGGCCCTTCCCAACAATGCAGAGAGGGGACAAAAGAAATAATAAATGTGTGTGCGTTTATATTTGTCCAAGACAGGTTACATAAATACATGAAATGGCCCTCTACAGTAACCAAATATCTTAATATCAAACATGACCCATTTACAATACTAATAAAAGTGTGTGTGTGTGTGTTCACGCATGCATTTCAATGTATCGACTAGAATAGATTATGACATTGACGGACTTAAATAATTATACATTGCTATTCGTCTTTTCTGATGAAAAACATCTAGTGCTCATTGTTAAGATCGCTGGTGCCATAGAAACCTCTGCAAGGAAACAGTCAGTTCAAAAAGGAGCTTGTAACCAACATGGGAGAAGGCGTGTTTGCAGAGGAGCAGATAGGAGCTAGATAGCTACTCTACTGGGGCCAAAATGTGACTGTAGGTTTTCAGAAAATATAATTAGAGTTCACCCTATTCATCGATGGCAAAGATACTTCTGCGTTTCCCCTTTCATCTGTGTCTGGTGTTCGCTAGATACTGGCTAGCTGGGTCTTCAGTCAGCATGGAACAAAGAGGGGGTCTCTTTCAAACTCAGACGCAGTTGTCAAGTCACCACATGTGTCAGTGCTGCTGTGAACCACATCACAAAATACATTCTAAAACAGGAGATGTATATAAAATATATAGAAACATATCATTGATGGAATTCCATAATTGATGCAATATTGTTTGAGGTTCTTTGTGTTTCACCACATTTGCTTGAGGTGATTTTACTGCAACACTGCATCCAAGTTGCTTGACAAAGGCTTTCAAAGAGCTGTCAGTCAAGGCGAGCTCATGAATATAAGCTCCACACCCACTCAGCCTGTCTTTTCAAACGTCCTGGTATTTAGCCAGGAGAGAAAAAAAGTGCTTTTCAGAATGACTGTTCAGCACTTTTAAATAATTGACTTTCTTGTTTCAGAATTTCTACAGACAAGCTGACTGCAGTGATAAGGTTCTAGAAGGAACACGGTGTGGCTCCAAGGAAGAAGCGGTGTGGTGGTTGAAGAAGCGGTGTGGTGGTTGTATTACCAGCAGTCGGGTGCCGTCCTACGACGACATTCAGAGAGTCATCCACTACATCAACAATTTGACAGATGTCCACGCGATGCCGCGCCCAGGATGGATTTAAGAGGCCGACATGTCAGACCTTCTGTGTGGCCCAAGTGCAAAACTTTGATGCGTGATCATGGTGAGTGCTTTCCTAAATCTTGATACTTATATTTGCATGGAACGTTGAACAGCTCAAACCAGTGGACCAGCGGCAAAGACTAATCAAGGCCCACATGAATCGGACCCAGAGAGATGGTCAGTCTGTACTCTGGTGCCGGTCATATTGTCTTTAACGTTTCTCCTTTTAGTTGCTGCTTAGAGAGACCAGAGCTTACTCTGACCCGTATTACCTCTCACCCCCTCCATCCCCTTCTCTGCTTTAGCTCTATTCAGATGTACTTTACTCTGTGTGACTGTCATGGGTGTCAGGTCCTGGGTTTGTGAGAGGGTCGTTTGGGAACATCTGCATGTGCTGTCCCCAGGATCGTGTAACATAGGGAAAATGTGTTTGAATATATACACATTCTCTGTGACATGAAATTATAAGATATATTATTTAACGTGGCAACGGATTCATTATTTATCCTCCCAAGCCTCTCCAAATGGAATCTGACTTGGAAAGACGGAGGGTCACAACCATAATATGTGCAGGGACTACATGATATGTGCACGTGTGTGTGTGTGTACATGTTCAGACACGTGCACGCCGCATGTAGTCTTTCTACATATGGTTGTGACCCTTAGTCTTTCCAAGTGTTTCTCTGTCATGTATGTGCACGTGTGAACATTAAGTGAATGCAGCCAATACATTCTGTTGCTTGTATGTGTACAAATGTGGTCACGTATACATGTGTACGCAACAACAATGGGTCTGTATAGTTAGAGCCAGATGGAATGTATATGTAGCGCGTATGTGAGAGAGAAAGAACATGTTACTGGATTTCATGTTTTGTGTTTTTATATTCATTATTTGAATAAAGGTCTTAAAACGAACTGCAAACTTGGATCTAGTTTCTCTCAAAAACATGGTGTGGGGACTCAACATGTAATGACATGCAACTCATTGGATATTTGGAGTAGAGAGATCATGTTGGCCTCATTGCAAAGATACCATTCTCTTCTTTACAGCACGGTCTAAAACTCCAAATGGTTTTGGGGTCAATGTGACTGATTATCATAGAGTAGGTCACATATTGCCTTGTCATTCTTAAAAAAGGTGAGTTATATATATATATATATATACACACACACTGCTCAAAAAAATAAAGGGAACACTTAAACAACACAATGTAACTCCAAGTCAATCACTCTTCTGTGAAATCAAACTGTCCACTTAGGAAGCAACACTGATTGACAATAAATTTCACATGCTGTTGTGCAAATGGAATAGACAAAAGGTGGAAATTATAGGCAATTAGCAAGACACCCCCAAAAAAGGAGTGATTCTGCAGGTGGTGACCAAATCAAATCAAATCAAATTTATTAGTCACATACACATGGTTAGCAGATGTTAATGCGAGTGTAGCGAAATGCTTGTGCTTCTAGTTCCGACAATGCTGTAATAACAACAAGTAATCTAACCTAACAATTCCGCAACTACTACCTTATACACGCAAGTGTAAAGGGATAAAGAATATGTACATAAAGATATATGAATGAGTGATGGTACAGACGGCATAGGCAAGGTGCAGTAGATGGTATAGAGTACGTTATATACCTATGAGATGAGTACTGTAGGGTATGTAAACATAAAGTGGCATAGTTTAAAGTGGCTAGTGGTACATGTATTACATAAAGATGGCAAGATGCAGTAGATGATATAGAGTACAGTATATACATATACATAAGAGATGTGTAATGTAGGGTATGTAAACATTATATTAGGTGGCATTGTTTAAAGTGGCTGGTGGTACATTTTTACATAATTTCCATCAATTCCCATTTTTAAGGTGGCTGGAGCTGAGTCAGTTTGTTGGCAGCGGCCGCTAAATGTTAGTGGTGGCTGTTTAACAGTCTGATGGCCTTGAGATAGAAGCTGTTTTTCAGTCTCTCGGTCCCTGCTTGGATGCACCTGTACTGACCTCGCCTTCTGGATGATAGCGGGGTGAACAGGTAGTGGCTTGGGTGGTTGTTGTCCTTGATGATCTTTATGGCCTTCCTGTGACATCGGGTGGTGTAGGTGTCCTGGAGGGCAGGTAGTTTGCCCCGGGTGATGCGTTCTGCCGACCTCACTACCCTCTGGAGAGCCTTACGGTTGTGTGCGGAGCAGTTGCCGTACCAGGCGGTGATACAGCCCGACAGGATGCTCTCGATTGTGCATCTGTAGAAGTTTGTGAGTGCTTTTGGTGACAAGCCGAATTTCTTCAGCCTCCTGAGGTTGAAGAGGCGCTGCTGCGCCTTCTTCACAACGCTGTCTGTGTGGGTGGACCAATTCAGTTTGTCCGTGATGTGTACACCGAGGAACTTAAAACTTTCCACCTTCTCCACTACTGACCCGTCGATGTGGATAGGGGGGAGCTCGCTCTGCTGTTTCCTGAAGTCCACAATCATCTCCTTTGTTTTGTTGACGTTGAGTGTGAGGTTATTTTCCTGACACCACACTCCGAGGGCCCTCACCTCCTCCCTGTAGGCCGTCTCGTCGTTGTTGGTAATCAAGCCTACCACTGTAGTGTCGTCCGCAAACTTGATGATTGAGTTGGAGGCGTGCATGGCCACGCAGTCGTGGGTGAACAGGGAGTACAGGAGAGGGCTCAGAACGCACCCTTGTGGGGCCCCAGTGTTGAGGATCAGCGGGGTGGAGATGTTGTTACCTACCCTCACCACCGGGGGCGGCCCGTCAGGAAGTCCAGGACCCAGTTGCACAGGGCGGGGTCGAGGCCCAGGGTCTCGAGCTTGATGATGAGTTTGGAGGGTACTATGGTGTTAAATGCTGAGCTGTAGTCGATGAACAGCATTCTCACATAGGTATTCCTCTTGTCCAGATGGGTTAGGGCAGTGTGCAGTGTGGTTGCGATTGCGTCGTCTGTGGACCTATTGGGTCGGTAAGCAAATTGGAGTGGGTCTAGGGTGTCCGGTAGGGTGGAGGTGATATGGTCCTTGACTAGTCTCTCAAAGCACTTCATGATGACGGAAGTGAGTGCTACGGGGCGGTAGTCGTTTAGCTCAGTTACCTTAGCTTTCTTGGGAACAGGAACAATGGTGGCCCTCTTTAAGCATGTGGGAACAGCAGACTGGGCTAAGGATTGATTGAATATGTCCGTAAACACACCAGCCAGCTGGCCTGCGCATGCTCTGAGGATGCGGCTGGGAATGCCGTCTGGGCCTGCAGCCTTGCGAGGGTTAACACGTTTAAATGTTTTACTCACCTCGGCTGCAGTGAAGGAGAGCCCGCAGGTTTTGGTAGTGGGCCGTGTCAGTGGCACTGTATTATCCTCAAAGCGGGCAAAAAAGGTATTTAGCCTGTCTGGGAGCAAGACATCCTGATCCGAGACGGGGCTGCTTTTCTTTTTGTAATCCGTGATAGACTGTAGACCCTGCCACATACCCCTTGTGTCTGAGCTGTTGAATTGCGATTCAATTTTGTCTCTGTACTGGGACTTAGCCTGTTTGATAGCCTTGCGGAGAGAATAGCTACACTGTGTGTATTCGGTCATGTTTCCGGTCACCTTGCCCTGGTTAAAAGCAGTGGTTCGCGCTTTCAGTTTCACGCGAATGCTGCCGTTAATCCACGGTTTCTGGTTTGGGAATGTTTTAATCGTTGCTCTGGGTACGACATCGTCAATGTACTTCCTAATGAACTCGCTCACCGAATCTGCATATTCATCATTGTTGTTGTTGGACGCCGTGCGGAACATATTCCAATCCGCGTGATCAAAGCAGTCTTGAAGCGTGGATTCAGATTGGTCGGACCAGCGTTGAACAGACCTGAGCGCGGGAGCTTGTAGTTTTAATTTCTGTTTGTAGGCTGGAATCAACAAAATGGAGTCGTGGTCAGCTTTTCCGAAAGGAGGGCGGGGGAGGGCCTTATATGCGTCGCGGAAGTTAGTATAACAATGGTCCAGAGTTCTGCCAGCCCTGGTCGGACAATCGATGTGCTGATAGAATTTAGGGAGTTTTGTTTTTAGATTAGCCTTGTTAAAATCCCCAGCTACGATGAATGCAGCCTCAGGGTGTGTGGTTTCCAGTTTACAGAGAGTCAGATAGAGTTTGTTCAGGGCCATCGATGTGTCTGCTTGGGGGGGAATATATACGGCTGTGATTATGACCGAAGTGAATTCCCTTGGTAGATACTGCGGTCTACATTTGATTGTGAGGAGTTCTAGATCAGGTGAACAGAATGACTTTAGTTCCTGAGTGTTGTTATGATGGTCACACCACGTCTCGTTAATCATGAGGCATACCCCCCCGCCCCTCTTCTTACCAGAAAGATGTATGTTTCTGTCTGCGCGATGCGTGAAGAAACCAGCTGGCTGCACCGACTCCGTTAGCGTCTTTTCAGTTAGCCATGTTTCCGTGAAGCAGAGCACGTTGCAATCCCTGATGTCTCTCTCGAATGTTACCCGTGCTCGGATTTCATCGACCTTATTCTCAAGAGACTGGACATTGGCGAGTAGTATGCTAGGGAGTGGAGCGCGATGTGCTCGTCTCCGAAGCCTGACCAGGAGACCGCTACGTTTGCCCCTTTTTCGGCGTCGTGTAGCTTCGCCGGCTGGGATCAGGTCCATTGTATTGGGTGGAAGGCAAGACACTGGATCCGTTTCGAGAAAGTCATATTCCTGGTAGGAAGGGTGGTTGGTTGACGTTAATCGTATATTCAGTAGTTCCTCCCGGCTGTATGTAATGAAACTTAAGATCACCCGGGGTAACAATGTAAGAAATAACACATAGAAAAACAAAATACTGCATATTTTCCAAGGAACGCGAAGCGAGGCAGCCATCCTGTTCGGCGCCGGAAGTGTGTTGAGGCAGACCACTTCTCAGTTCCTATGCTTCCTGGCTGATGTTTTGGTCACTTTTGAATGCTGGCGGTGCTCTCACTCTAGTGGTAGCATGAGACGGAGTCTACAACCCACACAAGTGGCTCAGGTAGTGCAGTTCATCCAGGATGGCACATCAATGCGAGCTGTGGCAAAAAGGTTTGCTGTGTCTGTCAGCGTAGTGTCCAGAGCATGGAGGCGCTACCAGGAGACAGGCCAGTACATCAGGAGACGTGGAGGAGGCCGTAGGAGGGCAACAACCCAGCAGCAGGACCACTACCTCCGCCTTTGTGCAAGGAGGAACACTGCCAGAGCCCTGCAAAATGACCTCCAGCAGGCCACAAATGTGCATGTGTCTGCTCAAACGGTCAGAAACAGACTCCATGAGGGTGGTATGAGGGCCCGACGTCCACAGGTGGGTGTTGTGCTTACAGCCCAACACTGTGCATGACGTTTGGCATTTGCCAGAGAACACCAAGATTGGCAAATTCGCCACTGGCGCCCTGTGCTCTTCACAGATGAAAGCAGGTTCACACTGAGCACATGAGCACATGTGACAGACGTGACAGAATCTGGAGACGCCGTGGAGAACGTTCTGCTGCCTGCAACATCCTCAGCATGACCGGTTTGGCGGTGGGTCAGTCATGGTGTGGGGTGGCATTTCTTTGTGGGGCCGCACAGCCCTCCATGTGCTCACCAGAGGTAGCCTGACTGCCATTAGGTACCGAGATGAGATCCTCAGACCCCTTGTGAGACCATATGCTGACACATGCACATTTGTGGCCTGCTGGAGGTCATTTTGCAGGGCTCTGGCAGTGCACCTCCTTGCACAAAGGCGTAGGTAGCGGTCCTGCTGCTGGGTTGTTGCCCTCCTACGGCCTCCTCCACGTCTCCTGATGTACTGGACTGTCTCCTGGTAGCGCCTCGATGCTCTGGACACTACGCTGACAGACACAGTAAACCTTTTTGCCACAGCTCGCATTGATGTGCCATCCTGGATGAACTGCACTACCTGAGCCACTTGTGTGGGTTGTAGCCTCAGTCTCATGCTACCACTAGAGTGAGAGCACCGCCAGCATTCAAAAGTGACCAAAACATCAGCCAGGAAGCATAGGAACGGAGAAGTGGTCTGTGGTCACCACCTGCAGAATCACTCCTTTTTTGGGGGTGTCTTGCTAATAATTGCCTATAATTTCCACCTTTTGTCTATTCCATTTGCACAACAGCATGTGAAATTTATTGTCAATCAGTGTTGCTTCCTAAGTTGACAGTTTGATTTCACAGAAGTGTGATTTACTTGGAGTTACATTGTGTTGTTTAAGTGTTCCCTTTATTTTTTTGAGCAGTGTATATATATATATATATAAATAAAATATATAGATATATATAGGTCGCAGGTGTATATATATTACCTTGTCGTTCTTAAAGGTGAGGTGCTGCAGGTGTATATATATTACCTTGTCGTTCTTAAAGGTGAGGTGCTGCAGGTATGCGGCAGCATTGCTCTTGACGGGGTCCAGTCTGTAGTTGAGCATGGCGATGACCTCCGGCAGCTCCGGCTGTCTCCAGGAAGTGGCGGGGCCTTTCCTCAGGGTGCTGGCCAATCAGGTAAGAGAATATATACAACACTTTCATCCAAAGCGACTTACAGTAGTGCAGGCAAATTCCAAATCTGGACCTTGAATCCAGTTCCACTGTTGAATATCATTCCTCCCCTGTAATTAGGGACTGACTTAGACCTGAGACCCCAGGTGGGTACAATTCATTATCAGGTAGAACAGAAAAACAGCAGTGGTCCGGACCAGTCCTAAAAATTTACTTTTTGGTCCACCAGCCACTGTGGCAGGTAGTTTTAAAGATCTACCAGCCACTCAGTTTTTTTTACCATCCAAAATATTTCCTCCCGTAAATTATATCCAACAACACGGATGAGCACGCTTTGTAATGTTTCTAAAACAATAAATGTATTACTGTTAAGAAGTAATGTGGTATAGTGTTTAATTTAATTTTTTGTGACCTGACACTTAACAAAAATGATCCCCTGCTCCTTTAAGGACGGGAGGTTACCGTGGTAATGCGACTGGAGTCATGTTTGTCCTGTGAGATTGAGTCTGACAAGCAGCAGCCTTGTCTTCTCTTTCCTTGCAGTTGAAACGCAAACATTGAAAAACAACCTAGCTTGTGAACAAAACAAATATAAATAGCCAGGAAACACAGGGACAAAGTCTTACTTCAGTAGACTTCATCTTCAAGTAAATTGGACCAACGTTTATGCCTGTGCACAAAGCTTCTAAAAATGAATCTTTCACTCAGCTCCTGACGTGCACACAGTGCGAGGTGGAATAGGCTATAAGATTCGTAGTTCTTTGACTTTGTGTGATTCATTTACCAGCTATGAAACAAAAACTGCAGAAATATTTTGAAAATAGCTACTGCAGCATTAAATCATACTTGACTATTTTTATTCACAAATGTGAGTGACATGCTGGCACTGTGGAGCCCTGGCCACCCACCAACATGGCTGGTGAAACAGACATCTGACCCACCAATGACAAAATGTACCCGCGTTTGGCAGGTGGTGGGTGTTCATTTTAAGCCCTGGTCCGGACCTGCAGGCTTGGATGTGAATACCCCTGATATATCTACAATACGCCACCAAGGAGTCTCACCTGTCCAATGAAGCCATGCTACCCCTCTCTCCCTGGGCCAGGGGTGCACCTCCCCAGTAGTACATGTCCCCTGCTCCACTCATGTCTCCATCCAGAGCCCCTTCATAGCTCCTGGGAGGGGAGAGAAGAGGTAAGGGGTTAGTATGGAGTGAACACTACACCGGTAGGGGTTAGTAGGGAGTGGACACTACACTGATAGGGGTTAGTAGGGAGTGGACACTACACTAGTAGGGGTTAGTAGGGAGTGGACACTACACTAGTAGGGGTTAGTAGGGAGTGGACACTACACCAGTAGGGGTTAGTAGGGAGTGGACACTACACCGGTAGGGGTTAGTAGGGAGTGGACACTACACCGGTAGGGGTTAGTAGGGAGTGGACACTACACCGGTAGGGGTTAGTAGGGAGTGGACACTACACCGGTAGGGGTTAGTAGGGAGTGGACACTACACCGGTAGGGGTTAGTAGGGAGTGGACACTACACCGGTAGGGGTTAGTAGGGAGTGGACACTACACCGGTAGGGGTTAGTAGGGAGTGGACACTACACCGGTAGGGGTTAGTAGGGAGTGGACACTACACCGGTAGGGGTTAGTAGGGAGTGGACACTACACCGGTAGGGGTTAGTAGGGAGTGGACACTACACCGGTAGGGGTTAGTAGGGAGTGGACACTACACCGGTAGGGGTTAGTAGGGAGTGGACACTACACCGGTAGGGGTTAGTAGGGAGTGGACACTACACCGGTAGGGGTTAGTAGGGAGTGGACACTACACCGGTAGGGGTTAGTAGGGAGTGGACACTACACCGGTAGGGGTTAGTAGGGAGTGGACACTACACCGGTAGGGGTTAGTAGGGAGTGGACACTACACCGGTAGGGGTTAGTAGGGAGTGGACACTACACCGGTAGGGGTTTGTAGGGAGTGGACACTACACCGGTAGGGGTTAGTAGGGAGTGGACACTACACCGGTAGGGGTTAGTAGGGAGTGGACACTACACCGGTAGGGGTTAGTAGGGAGTGGACACTACACCGGTAGGGGTTAGTAGGGAGTGGACACTACACCGGTAGGGGTTTGTAGGGAGTGGACACTACACCGGTAGGGGTTAGTAGGGAGTGGACACTACACCGGTAGGGGTTAGTAGGGAGTGGACACTACACCGGTAGGGGTTAGTAGGGAGTGGACACTACACCGGTAGGGGTTAGTAGGGAGTGGACACTACACCGGTAGGGGTTAGTAGGGAGTGGACACTACACCGGTAGGGGTTAGTAGGGAGTGGACACTACACCGGTAGGGGTTAGTAGGGAGTGGACACTACACCGGTAGGGGTTAGTAGGGAGTGGACACTACACCGGTAGGGGTTAGTAGGGAGTGGACACTACACCGGTAGGGGTTAGTAGGGAGTGGACACTACACCGGTAGGGGTTAGTAGGGAGTGGACACTACACCGGTAGGGGTTAGTAGGGAGTGGACACTACACCGGTAGGGGTTAGTAGGGAGTGGACACTACACCGGTAGGGGTTAGTAGGGAGTGGACACTACACCGGTAGGGGTTAGTAGGGAGTGGACACTACACCGGTAGGGGTTAGTAGGGGGTGGACACTACACCGGTAGGGGTTAGTAGGGAGTGGACACTACACCGGTAGGGGTTAGTAGGGAGTGGACACTACACCGGTAGGGGTTTGTAGGGAGTGGACACTACACCGGTAGGGGTTTGTAGGGAGTGGACACTACACCGGTAGGGGTTTGTAGGGAGTGGACACTACACCGGTAGGGGTTTGTAGGGAGTGGACACTACACCGGTAGGGGTTTGTAGGGAGTGGACACTACACCGGTAGGGGTTAGTAGGGAGTGGACACTACACCGGTAGGGGTTAGTAGGGAGTGGACACTACACCGGTAGGGGTTAGTAGGGAGTGGACACTACACCGGTAGGGGTTAGTAGGGAGTGGACACTACACCGGTAGGGGTTAGTAGGGAGTGGACACTACACCGGTAGGGGTTAGTAGGGAGTGGACACTACACCGGTAGGGGTTAGTAGGGAGTGGACACTACACCGGTAGGGGTTAGTAGGGAGTGGACACTACACCGGTAGGGGTTAGTATGGAGTGGACACTACACCGGTAGGGGTTAGTATGGAGTGGACACTACACCGGTAGGGGTTAGTAGGGAGTGGACACTACACCGGTAGGGGTTAGTAGGGGGTGGACACTACACCGGTAGGGGTTAGTAGGGAGTGGACACTACACCGGTAGGGGTTAGTAGGGAGTGGACACTACACCGGTAGGGGTTAGTATGGAGTGGACACTACACCGGTAGGGGTTTGTAGGGAGTGGACACTACACCGGTAGGGGTTTGTAGGGAGTGGACACTACACCGGTAGGGGTTTGTAGGGAGTGGACACTACACCGGTAGGGGTTTGTAGGGAGTGGACACTACACCGGTAGGGGTTAGTAGGGAGTGGACACTACACCGGTAGGGGTTTGTAGGGAGTGGACACTACACCGGTAGGGGTTAGTAGGGAGTGGACACTACACCGGTAGGGGTTAGTAGGGAGTGGACACTACACCGGTAGGGGTTAGTAGGGAGTGGACACTACACCGGTAGGGGTTAGTAGGGAGTGGACACTACACTGGTAGGGGTTAGTAGGGAGTGGACACTACACCGGTAGGGGTTAGTATGGAGTGGACACTACACCGGTAGGGGTTAGTATGGAGTGGACACTACACCGGTAGGGGTTTGTAGGGAGTGGACACTACACTGGTAGGGGTTAGTAGGGAGTGGACACTACACCGGTAGGGGTTTGTAGGGAGTGGACACTACACTGGTAGGGGTTAGTAGGGAGTGGACACTACACTGGTAGGGGTTTGTAGGGAGTGGACACTACACTGGTAGGGGTTAGTAGGGAGTGGACACTACACTGGTAGGGGTTTGTAGGGAGTGGACACTACACCGGTAGGGGTTAGTAGGGAGTGGACACTACACTGGTAGGGGTTTGTAGGGAGTGGACACTACACCGGTAGGGGTTAGTAGGGAGTGGACACTACACTGGTAGAGGTTAGTAGGGAGTGGACACTACACTGGTAGGGGTTAGTAGGGAGTGGACACTACACCGGTAGGGGTTTGTAGGGAGTGGACACTACACTGGTAGGGGTTAGTAGGGAGTGGACACTACACTGACTGAATAAACAACCAGGGATACAGAGAAGGAGACCAGACATTACTGTACACACTCCCTCCACACACACTGGGGCATGTACCCTGTCCTGCGGGGCGGTCCGTGGTTGAAGGCTTGTTGGTTGCGTGGTACTGTTCCGTAGTGGATGGCCGGTCCCATGCCGTAGTCTGCCTCGTCATATCCCAGACTCCTCTGGTCATCCTCCAGACCGTACGGCTCCGGGACAAACCTCTGCATCCCAGACAGCTCCAACGCACTGCCCATACGACCCACCTGACAATATCATCATGTTAATACACACTCTGCATCCCAGACAGCTCCAACACACTGGTCATACGACCCACCTGACAATACAATATCATCATGTTAATACACACTCTGCAGTCCAGACAGCTCCAACACACTGGTCATACGACCCACCTGACAATACAATATCATCATGTTAATACACACTCTGCAGTCCTGACAGCTCCAACACACTGGTCATACGACCCACCTGACAATACAATATCATCATGTTAATACACACTCTGCAGTCCAGACAGCTCCAACACACTGGTCATACGACCCACCTGACAATACAATATCATCATGTTAATACACACTCTGCAGTCCTGACAGCTCCAACACACTGGTCATACGACCCACCTGACAATACAATATCATCATGTTAATACACACTCTGCAGTCCAGACAGCTCCAACACACTGGTCATACGACCCACCTGACAATACAATATCATCATGTTAATACACACTCTGCAGTCCTGACAGCTCCAACACACTGGTCATACGACCCACCTGACAATACAATATCATCATGTTAATACACACTCTGCAGTCCAGACAGCTCCAACACACTGGTCATACGACCCACCTGACAATACAATATCATCATGTTAATACACACTCTGCAGTCCAGACAGCTCCAACACACTGGTCATACGACCCACCTGACAATACAATATCATCATGTTAATACACACTCTGCAGTCCTGACAGCTCCAACACACTGGTCATACGACCCACCTGATAATATCATCATGTTAATACACACTCTGCAGTCCAGACAGCTCCAACACACTGGTCATACGACCCACCTGACAATACAATATCATCATGTTAATACACACTCTGCAGTCCATACAGCTCCAACACACTGGTCATACGACCCACCTGACAATACAATATCATCATGTTAATACACACTCTGCAGTCCAGACAGCTCCAACACACTGGTCATACGACCCACCTGACAATACAATATCATCATGTTAATACACACTCTGCAGTCCAGACAGCTCCAACACACTGGTCATACGACCCACCTGACAATACAATATCATCATGTTAATACACACTCTGCAGTCCTGACAGCTCTAACACACTGGTCTTACGACCCACCTGACAATACAATATCATCATGTTAATACACACTCTGCATCCCAGACAGCTCCAACACACTGGTCATACGACCCACCTGACAATACAATATCATCATGTTAATACACACTCTGCAGTCCTGACAGCTCCAACACACTGGTCATACGACCCACCTGACAATACAATATCATCATGTTAATACACACTCTGCAGTCCAGACAGCTCCAACACACTGGTCATACAACCCACCTGTGGCTGTGCTGCGTATGGGTCCAGCTGGTTCCTGCTGATGGCTCTGTATCCTGAGTCCAGGGTCCGGTACCCATCAGCTGGCCTGGAGGAGAGGAGAAGTAGAGAGGAGAGAAGAGTTGAGGAGGGAGAAAGGAGAGGATATACCCGTTGTCTCCCAACTCTACGTCTATGGTTAAAGAGACAACAGATCCTACCTGTAGCGGTCGTCCATGCGCGCTCCCCTGCTCAGGCTGGCGTATGTCTCCCCTATGGAGGGAGGAGGGCCCTGGCGATAGTCCTCGTACCCCCCCGGGGGTCCGTAGTGGTAGTTTCGGGGCACGGTGTTGGTGGGGTAATCCATGGGAGGACCTGGCTGTCTGTAGACCCGCTCCATGGGGGTGGTGTAACCCCCTACACCTGTCATAGACCCCCCTCCATCCAGGGAGAGGTTGTCAGACACAGAGGGGATGACTGTACGAGTCATGGTAGTCTTCACTACCTTCTTTACCTGGGGAGAGGGGGAGGAGATGACAGTATGAGTCAGGGGAGAGAGGTTAGTGTCAGACACAGAGGAGATGACAGTACGAGTCAGGGGAGAGAGAGGTTAGTGTCAGACACGAAGGAGATGACAGTACAAGTCAGGGGAGAGAGGTTAGTGTCAGACACAAAGGAGATGACAGTACGAGTCAGGGGAGAGAGGTTAGTGTCAGACGCGGAGGAGATGACAGTATGAGTCAGGGGAGAGAGGTTAGTGTCAGACGCGGAGGAGATGACAGTACGAGTCAGGGGAGAGAGGTTAGTGTCAGACATGGAGACGACATGAGTCAGGGGAGAGAGGTTAGTGTCAGACATGGAGACGACATGAGTCAGGGGAGAGAGGTTAGTGTCAGACATGGAGACGACATGAGTCAGGGGAGAGAGGTTAGTGTCAGACATGGAGATGACATGAGTCAGGGGAGAGAGGTTAGTGTCAGACATGGAGATGACATGAGTCAGGGGAGAGATGTTAGTGTCAGACATGGAGATGACATGAGTCAGGGGAGGGGTAGAGAGGTTGGAGAGGAAAAGGAGGGGAGAAAAAGATAAGTGAGAGAAAGTAAGGGGTGTGGAGGCAGAAAAAGTCAGTCAATTAGCTAATGTCATTCACAATCCTCAAGTGTCAACTGTGTGTGTGTGTTTTAGTAAAGGTAGTACCGTAGTTTCTGTGCGGCGCGTGGTGCCATCTTCGCTGGTTTCCACGGAGATGACGGGGGGCACCTCGTGAGGGTCCTCCTCCACGGTAACCGTCTCCTGGACAACTTGACCAGGCTCCATCCTGTACTGAAGAACGGAGACAGACACCGTTACACACACACAATTTATCACACACACACACAAATCCACACTAGCGAACTTAATTAACACAGGTGAACACATCACACACACAGATACATAAAGACAGTCACACAACTGACAAAGAGGAAGACATGTTCCTGTACACACACACACAGCTTACATGTGTCCCGTTGACGTATCCCTCGTTCAGTGTGAGCCTCTCTATGTCCGCATCACAAGAAGCACGCCCATTCTGTAGAGCAGAGGGGAAGACAGGGGTTGTTTACACAAGTGGACAGAGTGTGTGTGTGTGTCAACCGCAGGGCCAGGAGGAGCAGAGGTATTCCAAACATTCAGAGGAGCAGGTTAACGCAGGACACAGAGAGAATGTCATGACATCAGAGCCCCAGGCTCCACCACTATCCCATTCAGTCAACCCCAGGCAACACCACTATCCCATTCAGTCAACCCCAGACAACACCACTATCCCATTCAGTCAACCCCAGACAACACCACTATCCCATTCAGTCAACCCCAGACAACACCACTGTCCCATTCAGTCAACCCCAGACAACACCACTATCCCATTCAGTCAACCCCAGACAACACCACTATCCCATTCAGTCAACCCCAGACAACACCACTGTCCCATTCAGTCAACCCCAGACAACAGGCAACACCACTGTCCCATTCAGTCAACTCCAGACAACACCACTGTCCCATTCAGTCAACCCCAGACAACACCACTGTCCCATTCAGTCAACCCCAGACAACACCACTGTCCCATTCAGTCAACCCCAGACTCCACCACTATCCCCTTCAGTCAACCCCAGACAACACCACTATCCCATTCAGTCAACCCCAGACAACACCACTATCCTATTCAGTCAACCCCAGACAACACCACTATCCCATTCAGTCAACCCCAGACAACACCACTATCCCATTCAGTCAACCCCAGACAACACCACTATCCCATTCAGTCAACCCCAGACAACACCACTATCCCATTCAGTCAACCCCTGACATTTAAGCAGAAATACAGTAAGTACAGAGTAGACAAACAATCCAACAATTGATGAAGCGAATGAAAAAAACATGAATGGATGGATAGAATGGGTGAGTCATGGAGGAGGATGAGAGACCGGTTCAGAGCAACACTGCAGCCAGCAAGACAGAAAGAGCCTCAGAGAGAGCAGGGCGTGTGAGAACCTGTCAGTGGGTTGTCAGTTGGCTGTGTGTGTGTCTGTCTCAGTGGGGTTCTCAATGTGTATGTGTGTGTGTCAGGTTTGTAAACAGGGTGAAGACCAGGCACATTCCAACCCTGTCTGTTCTCCAGAGATACAACACTGACTGACCAGACCAACCCTGAGACGAGACAAGACTACGTGTTTTACGTGTAGTGTGTTAATCAAATGCCTGAGGTGGTAAAATGACACACCTCAGTGTGTTTTCTTACCAGACAGTGTGCGTTCACAAGTAATCTAAAGCTATGTGGTCACTACGTCCAGATAGTGTCTGACTGTGTCAGGCTTCCCTAAGCAGGAAGTGGACATGGTAAACAGTAACCTAGAACAGGGATTGGACAAAACCCAACCGGTTATGAATCAAGCAGGCAGTGGTATACTATTTGTAAAAATAAAGTGTATTTTCCCTCCTCTGTTCTCCCTTCTGCTCAGTGTACACATGCAGCTCTTCCTTCAGAATAGCACCAACAATGACATTCAGTAGCTACTAGCAGTGCTTGTATAACGTTGAGCTGGATTTGCCTGTCTTTGCCATTTGTTTATGTTCATTTTCACACGTTAGCATTTAGCTAACAGCTAACATTCTCAAACTAAATACTTAAATTCTACTATCTGAACGATCTGTAATATTCTGACCACAGGATCAGCCATGGACTGGGTTTATTAACACTGAAAATACAGTATAATGTTTTATCACATATGAGCCTTAGGAATGTCTTCTAGCCAGGTTTATAATATGACATTTCTCTCTAGCCTATATGAGAATTTCACATGTCAACACCGAACTGCCACAAAAACAATTGTACCACAAGTCTGCTGCAATGCGTAACTGCAAAAACAACCAGAAGTGGGACCAGGCTACCTTCACATGGCATGCACATCCCCAGAGATGACCTGGGGGGAGTTAGACACAGGGCTGGGACCAGGCTACATGCACATCCCCAGAGATGACCTGGGGGGAGTTAGACACAGGGCTGGGACCAGGCTACATGCACATCCCCAGAGATGACCTGGGGGGAGTTAGACACAGGGCTGGGACCAGGCTACCTTCACATGGCATGCACATCCCCAGAGATGACCTGGGGGGAGTTAGACACAAGGCTGGGGCCAGGCTACCTTCACATGGCATGCACATCCCCAGAGATGACCTGGGGGGAGTTAGACACAGGGCTGGGGCCAGGCTACCTTCACATGGCATGCACATCCCCAGAGATGACCTGGGGGGAGTTAGACACAAGGCTGGGACCAGGCTACCTTCACATGGCATGCACATCCCCAGAGATGACCTGGGGGGAGTTAGACACAGGGCTGGGACCAGGCTACCTTCACATGGCATGCACATCCCCAGAGATGACCTGGGGGGAGTTAGACACAGGGCTGGGACCAGGCTACCTTCACATGGCATGCACATCCCCAGAGATGACCTGGGGGGAGTTAGACACAGGGCTGGGACCAGGCTACATGCACATCCCCAGAGATGACCTGGGGGGAGTTAGACACAGGGCTGGGACCAGGCTACCTTCACATGGCATGCACATCCCCAGAGATGACCTGGGGGGAGTTAGACACAGGGCTGGGACCAGGCTACCTTCACATGGCATGCACATCCCCAGAGATGACCTGGGGGGAGTTCGACAAAAGGCTGTTTCCACCATGGCCTGGGACAGAGGCCAGACTGACAGCATTAGGGATGGAAGCGGACGGTCATGATAGGGCGGACCAATGATGGCTACAGGAAGGGTTGACCAATGATGGAACGAGACGACGGTAAGCCGGTTGGGGTGAGGCAATGGGTGACATCATGGGGGCCAGGATTGCAAAATTCTGTGAACTTCATGAAACATTTCACAGGTTTTCCGGAAATCCTCCAATTTCCTGCTTATTCCCTCCTGGAAGATATCGGAATGTTGCAACCCTAACGGAAGCTATGGAGGCGACGGCATGGATAGTTAAGGACGGTTAAACGTGATGAAACAAGGTAGGACGAAGTGATGGAATGTGTGATACCATGATGGCTATGGGGGTGATGGATGATCCCATGAATACTATGGGGGTGATGGATGATCCCATGAATACTATGGGGGTGATGGATGATCCCATGAATACTATGGGGGTGATGGATGATCCCATGGGGGCGAGGGCTTTACCTGTAGATTGGGGGGAGGGCGTGGGAGGGTGCCTCCGCACCTCCTCTCCTCCTCCAGAGCGCGAGTCAAACGCTCAAACTGACGCTCCTGCTCCCGCACGGAGGCCAGGAGAGAGGCTGCACTCTCACACTGCTCCATTCACACTGAGTAGAGAGGACAGGACAGGGTTAAACCACCTAGCACCACACTGAGTAGAGAGGACAGGACAGGGTTAAACCACCTAGCACCACACTGAGTAGAGAGGACAGGACAGGGTTAAACCACCTAGCACCACACTGAGTAGAGAGGACAGGACAGGGTTAAACCACCTAGCACCACACTGAGTAGAGGACAGGACAGGGTTCAACCACCTAGCACCACACTGAGTAGAGAGGACAGGGTTCAACCACCTAGCACCACACTGAGTAGAGGACAGGACAGGGTTCAACCACCTAGCACCACACTGAGTAGAGAGGACAGGGTTCAACCACCTAGCACCACACTGAGTAGAGGACAGGACAGGGTTCAACCACCTAGCACCACACTGAGTAGAGAGGACAGGGTTCAACCACCTAGCACCACACTGAGTAGAGGACAGGACAGGGTTCAACCACCTAGCACCACACTGAGTAGAGAGGACAGGACAGGGTTCAACCACCTAGCACCACACTGAGTAGAGAGGACAGGGTTCAACCACCTAGCACCACACTGAGTAGAGAGGACAGGACAGGGTTCAACCACCTAGCACCACACTAAGTAGAGAGGACAGAACAGGGTTCAACCACCTAGCACCACACTGATTAGAGGACAGGACAGGGTTCAACCACCTAGCACCACACTGATTAGAGGACAGGACAGGGTTCAACCACCTAGCACCACACTGAGTAGAGAGGACAGGACAGGGTTCAACCACCTAGCACCACACTGATTAGAGGACAGGACAGGGTTCAACCACCTAGCACCACACTGATTAGAGGACAGGACAGGGTTCAACCACCTAGCACCACACTGAGTAGAGAGGACAGGACAGGGTTCAACCACCTAGCACCACACTGAGTAGAGGACAGGACAGGGTTCAACCACCTAGCACCACACTGAGTAGAGAGGACAGGACAGGGTTCAACCACCTAGCACCACACTGAGTAGAGGGGACAGGACAGGGTTCAACCACCTAGCACCACACTGAGTAGAGAGGACAGGACAGGGTTCAACCACCTAGCACCACACTAAGTAGAGGACAGGACAGGGTTCAACCACCTAGCACCACACTGAGTAGAGAGGACAGGACAGGGTTCAACCACCTAGCACCACACTGAGTAGAGGGGACAGGACAGGGTTCAACCACCTAGCACCACACTAAGTAGAGGACAGGACAGGGTTCAACCACCTAGCACCACACTAAGTAGAGGACAGGACAGGGTTCAACCACCTAGCACCACACTGAGTAGAGAGGACAGGACAGGGTTCAACCACCTAGCACCACACGGAGTAGAGAGGACAGGGTTAAATCACCTGCACCACACAAAGAGGAAGGACAGAGTTAACCTGACACACACAGAATAAACTGTTTTTAAACCACATTCCATACTCCGTTATAGTCACACACACACACAGAGAGACATAGACAGAGAGACAGTTAACCCACAATACAGTGATGCTGTACAGAGAAGCAGCAGGGCGCCAAGGATGCTAATCACCTCCACACTTAGAGATGAACAGCACGAGAGAGAGGGGAGGAGGGGACGAGAAGGAGAGAGAGGGAGGATAGGAGGGAGGTTGAGGAGATACAGGAAAGAGAAGAGGAATAGGGAGAAGCAGAAGCAGAAGGAAATATGTTGAGTTACAATAGGAGTGTGATGACTGGGGGCGAGAATCACATGTTCTTAGGGAAGGGCTGTGGCAGGTGGTGCTCGTTAGCACCTCTCGTCTTCCACAGAGGCAGGTGAGAGCGAGATAAAGAGAGGAGAGAATGAGAGTCAGAGCGAGAGAGAGCACAACGGGTTCTAGAAGTCTATTTCTGGGCCCAGGGTTTACACCCATCAGCTCCTGGCTGAGCCCAAAACAGAACCAGAAACTAGAAGGACAGTAAAAGACGGAACAGACCTTTAAAGACACAGTGCAGTGAGAAACATGATTTTACTGTGTTTTATATTCACACTATGGAGGTTGAAATAATACTGTGAAAATCATAATGCCCTTTTAGTGTAAGAGCTGTTAGAAAAGACTGCCTGGAATTTCAGCCTGTTTTGGTGGGATGGAGTTTGTTAATAGACCAATAAGAGCTAGTTCTGAGTTTCCCCCTCCCCACTCCCAGACAGGCCTAGCTACATTCTTGCTTGAGAAATGACTCTTTGCTAACAAGCTATTTTTGTTTATGTTTGACCATTTGAATTGAAAACAAATCACAGCAAGGTACTTAATTGTTACCGACAAATTATTTAATATTGCGAAAAACAGCTGCATTGGACCTTTAATCAAAATGTTAGGTTGTCGAGGAGCCAAACGTAGCTAGAGGATTCAGGACAGAACACTTGGCCTAACTGGACCAACCATAAACCCACAGAGATTAACCTCCTGGTCAAGTCTTGGGAAAATCTGTAAAGAATAGGAATGAGGGTCTGAAATAATTTCACTACTCAAATAGTATCATGAATCTTTGTCAGATATCCGGATATTCAAAATACATGTTTTTTTTTGTTTTTTTAAACATATGTTTTTAACCTGAGCTCTTCTGCACGAGGGAGATGGGCTGGCACTCTATTGCCGCTGCAGCGGATGGGCCGGTTAGTAACGTATGAGAAGGGAGCGAGCAGACGGAGGAAGAGGAGAGACACCAAGGCAACTCAGCTACAGCCAAGACTAGCTAACTGGTAGCAGTCACAATGTTCTTCATCATCATACAACGTATCCTCATAGAAGTCCCTGTCTTGGATAGCCTAGAGAAGAGCCAGCTTTACACTGGCTGTACAAAACATTAGGAACACCTTATAATATTGAGTTGCACCCCCCCCCCCCCCCCCGTTTAAAAGGCACATAAATATTTTGTCTTGTCCATTCACCCTCTGAGTGGCACTCATGTCTCAAGGCTTCTTTAAACGGTCTCCTCCCCTTCATCTACACTGATTGTATGGGATTTAACAAGTGACATCAATAAGGGGATCATGACTTTCACCTGGATTCACCTGGTCAGTTTGTCATGGTAAGAGGTGTTCTTAATGTTTGGTACACTCAGTGTAGATAGCTAGACTAATGCTGCGGCCACATGCTGCACTTTCACCCCAAACCCCATTCACATAAAACAGCAGCCTACCTGTTGGTTGCTGGTTCTAGCCTTCTCCCTCTCATCTGGCTAACTTTTAATTGGGTAATTGTATTCCGTCTAGTGTTGCAATAGTGAAACCTCGCTCCACATTGAGCCTCTTTGATTGGCCAACATAAACAACAAGCTACACATTGAAGGCTACCGGTCGACTACCAGTCTGTGGTGCCATAAAAACTAACCTACATTGGGAAAAAAGTGTTTTCAACTAAGAATTTGAAATGTCATGGTATATTCTTGTATGTAACAATGTCACATGGATATTAAAATGTAATTTAGAAAAAGTATTTTTCCCCATGTTAAAATAGCCCCCCCCCCCCCACACACACAGAAAGAATTCACAAAATGTCATACTCACAAAAGTATTTCAACCCTAACGTCCGTTTGGATATTTGAATAACCGTTCACATACCTAGTTCAAAACATAACCGATTCAGAACCACCTCAGCCTACATGGAATCAGATCCTTGTTGAGCTCTAGTCATACCGGAGGACCAGCCATCCAAATCATTTTCACCCTTGAATCCTGTCTCCAGTCAGCCACTGACAGTATTCATTAGTGTACAGTAGCAACCCGCCACCCAGTCTGCAGCTGTCTGTGGTGAGTGGATGAACAAAGAGACGGGTATTACAGTAGGTCTGGTATCTGGTCATGGTGACATGAGCTTTATCCTTGAAAACTAAAAACAGAACATCAAGTTTCAGTGAACTTGTTTAATCTCTTTACCCAGCCCTTCTCTTTCCGCTTCACACACAGTGTTTCCCCCCCCTCTCTCTCTCTCGCACACACACATTGTCTCCCCTCCTCTCTCTCTCTCTCACACACATTCGCACACTGTCCCCCCCCCCCCCCCCTCTCACACACACACACACACCTCCGTCATACATTCCAATGGGAGTTCTGGCATGTCACATCCTGCCTCAGCTGTTCAGGTTGTCTTTGTGGCTAATCCTTTACTTTTTCATTTATCCACTCACCGGTCCCTCTCTACCTCTCTCTCCTTCTCAGCCCTGGAGTGGTTGCAAGGGCAAGGGGACTTTCTTTCCATTCCTCTAATGATTTCACATCTCAAATCAGATGTTATTAGTCACGTACACATATTTGGCTGATGTTATCGCGGGTGCAGCGAAATGCTTCTGTTTCCAGCACCAACAGTGCAATAATACAGAACACAAAACAATACACACTAATCCAAAGAAATATAAGAACTAGAAAGAATGATTAAAGTTGGCCTCATTTATCAGCAAACATATTTTCAAGGTACGTCTAAAGCAGGCTAATGCATTTAAATTGGGCTCATGGGTTTACACTGACAGGGACAAAACACTTCAGATGGTTCAGATGGGTAGCCTTGTAACACATACAGGCCTCAAATTTCCCAGCGGCATCGACGAACCCCTTGTGTGGCCGCAACGCCCCCGAAAATCCATGCCTTGCAGCCAGTGTCCAGTGTGCCCTTGGGCTGAATATAATCATTATAATTCCCTTCTCCCGGCTGCCAACCGCCGTGCTCCAAAGCACCTCTCACTCACATGGCTCTCTCAGATATCTTAATTGTTATTAGCCAACGCCAGTCTCGTGACCGGGTCCTTGTCACAGGTATCTCAGCTCTGAAGTAGACGAGGAGTGAAGAAGGACACGTCAGGGATGCTACGGTGTTCCTCCTTCTTCTCCAATTCTGAGGATGTTAGAAGAACTGTCCACATTCACTTTTCATCAGACATCAAGATGAGTAACGAACAGCAAAAGCACTAGCCTGTCAATTTACTATCCCCCATAGTCCAAAAGTTGACCTATTCTATTGGTCAGATTGTCATTCTGTGCAAGAAATAAATATCCCAAACAGATAACTTATTAGGCTATTTACTCACATGATACGTTCCAAATTCCAATTAGCGAGAAAACACCATTCTCCAAAGCACACCGAATAGTTTCATATGACAGAAATGAAAATATCCTTTAAAAATTCAGAAAGAGGGAAAATCTAAAGAAGCAACAATTAGCATTGGTTGTTAAAAAGATTGTGTCTTTGGATGTTGGATAATGAAAGTTGAGAACATGAGAAATACTAATATCACATTTACATAAGTATCAGAACCTTTACACCATACTTAGTTAAAGCACCTTTTGCAGTGATTACAGCATTGAGTTTTCTTGGGTATGACATCTCAAGCTTGGCACACCTGTATTTGGGGAGCTTCTCCCATTCTTCTCTGCAGATCCTCAAGCTCTGTCAGGATGGATGGGGAGCATTGCGGCACAGCTTTTTTCAGGTCTCTTCAGACATTTTCAATCAGATTCATGTCTGGGCTCTGGCTGGGCCACTTCACGACATTGCTGCATAAATATTGTCTCCAGAGATGTTCGATTGGGTTCAGTCCGGGCTCTGGCTAAGCCACTCAGGGACATTCAAAGACTTGTCCCTAAGCCACTCCTGCGTTGTCTTGGCTGTGTGCTTAGAGTCGTTGGCCTGTTGGAAGGTGAACCTTCGCCCCAGTCTGAGGTCCTGAGCGCTCTGGAGCAGGTTTTCATCAAGGATCTCTCTGTACTTTGCTCCGTTCAAGTTTCCCTCGATCCTGACTAGTCTCCCTGCTGCTGAAAAACATCCCCACAGCATGATGCTGCCACCACCATGCTTCATCGTAGGGATGGTGCCAGGTTTCCTCCAGAAGTGACGCTTGGCATTCAGGTCAAAGAGTTGGAAACTTGGTTTCATCAGACCAGAGAATCTTGTTTCTCATGGTCTGAGAATCCTTAGGTGCCTTTTGACAAACTCCAAGTGGGCTGTCATGTGCCTTTTAATGAGGAGTGGCTTCCGTCTGTCCACTCTACCATAAAGGCCTGATTGGTGGAGTGCTGCAGAGATGGTTGTCCTTCTGGAAGGTTCTCCCATCTCCACAGAGGAACTCTGGAGCTCTGTCAGAGTGACCATCGGCACAAAAAGCTTATTTCTCAAAATAAAATGTACATCCCTGTTAGTGAACATTTCTCCTTGGCCAAAATAATCCATCCACCTGACAGGTGTGGCATATCAAGAAGCTGATTAAACAGCATGATCATTACACAGGTGCACCTTGTGCTGGGGGGTCACTAAAAGGCCACTAAAATGTGCAGTTTTGTCACAACACAATGCCACAGATGTCTCAGGTTTTGAGGAAGTGTGCAATTGACATGCTAACTGCAGGATTGTCCATCAGAGCTGTTGCCAGAGAATTTAATGTTAATGATACAAACTATTTGCACCCCGCTTTTTGGAGGAGAGAAAATGTTGCTGTTTTAAAGCTTATTTTCTGCAATTATTCACATTTTGTTATTGGGTGCAGGAAAAAAAATATCACTTATATAGCTACTTTTCTTGCAATTCTATACATTTTGCCATGTCTAATGTGTACTCATGTGATATTTGAGTGACTCAAAATCTATGTGCTAAAAAACAGATGACATGAACTAGTTATGAATAGCTCTGAGGTATGCAATGACTGACATGACAAGAGGATACCTGATGATGTACTACCCAATACCGAAATTTCACCTTGTGCATTCTACTATTACAACTTTTAAGAGTAAGTTGAAAGCCCGACTGAGTTTCTTAAAAAAAAAAAAAAAAACACTGCCCTGGCAGATGGCCTTAGTGCCCTGGCAGACTGAACACCTTTTGAAGCCAAATGGCCATGCCCCTAAAATCATGTGCCAGATTTCTAGGATTCTAGGGCTGCGTTCAGACAGGCAGACCAATTCTGATGTTTTTCCCACTAATTGGTCTTTTGACCAATCACATCCGATCATTTCAGAGCTGACCAATTATTGGAGAAAAAAAGATCAGAATTGGGCTGCCTGCCTAAACACAGCCTTAGACTGTGTTGTGAGACACAGAGACAGCAGCTGTTCAGAGACCGGAGGTGAGACACCAGTAATATGAAGCTCTGTCATCCTCAATGTGGTGCATGTAATTTTGACCTCACCCAGCATGCCAGGTAGGGTTCTAGGATATTTCTATCAGCTGTTGAAAGAGACTGAAGGTGACCAGTTGGCTAGGATTCTAGGTTCTTTCTAGACTATCAGCTGTTGAAAGACTGAAGGTGACACCAGTGATATCAGTTGGCTAGGATTCTAGGTTCTTTGTAGAGTGTGTTCTTAGACACACACGACAGCTATTGAAACAGACAGCAGTGATATCACGCTCAGTCACCCTAAAGGCTGTTGAATGAGACAGCAGAGATAACACGCTGAGTCAACCTAAAGATTTGCTTGCCACCATGTATGGCTGTACTGTGGTGTTGTGTTTCTGTGTTATATTACGTTACTTACAGGCCGTGGAAATCCTTTCCCATTTCAAGGAGAATAAAGTGTCACGGCTGTATGCATATATGAAGATCTCTGAGCATCAGGCTTCATCACCATAATGCTGATGTTTCTAACAAGTCCAGTCCAGCGCAGGCCTTAAGTGCAGGTGGAGGCCATCGTTAGCCCCTCCATTATTAAAGCCGTTAGCCCAGTGGTGAATCCTGTGTGTCCACTGATGGGACAGCATGGGTATTAGACAGCTAAGCCATTTACTGCTCCCGACCCTACACAGTTCTCACACACAACTAACCCGCCAATGTGCACGATGCATTCTCAGTCAACACATGCATGTAGGATTGTAGGTAAATACTACTAACTGCTCTAGATCAATGCCAGCAGCATACCACCCTGTATCCCAATACTGGCTTGCCCCTGAAGCTAAGCCGGGTTAGTCCTGGTCAGTCCCTGGATGGGAGACAAGACGCTGTTGGAAGTGGTGTTGGAGGGCCAGTAGGAGGCACTCTTTCCTCTGGTCTAAAATAAAATATCCCAATTCCCCAGGGCAGTGATTGGGGACATTGCCCTGTGTAGGGTGAAGGCTTTTGGACGGGACGTTAAACATGTGTCTTGACTCTCTGTGGTCACTAAAGATCCCATGGAACTTATTGTAAGAGTCAGGGTGTTAACCCTGGTGTCCTGGCTAAATTCCCAATGTGGCCCTCATATTGTCACCTTATCACCCCCAGCTTAAGACTGGCTCATTCATCCCTCTACCCTGTAACTATTCCCCAGGTTATTTCTGTAAAGGAGAATGTGTTCTTAGTCAACTTACCTGGTAAAATAAGGGTTAAAAAATATATAAAAAATAAACCACATCTGAAGAAAATATCAAAAATATTAAATATTTTCTATAAAAAAAAGTCTCAGCGTGACCAGTTAAATCTCCAGATACAAAAGTCATCTCAATCAGTAGCAGTTATCAGGCCTCATGTCAGTGGAAGCTCAGTATGTTCCCATACTACATGGAAATAATAGTTTTATAGTGATTGGGTAGTAATATGCAAGGACCACACACACACTTGATTCCACCGTGTTTTACTGAGTGTCATGGCTGCTGTGTGGTAAAGCATTGTTGAGGTCTGGTCCCTGTACTGGTGCTGTGTGGGAAAGCATTGTTGTGGTCTGGTCGTGTGGTAAAGTCTTGTTGTAGTCTGGTCCCTGTACTGGTGCTGTGTGGTAAAGCATTGTTGTGGTCTGGTCCCTGTACTGGTGCTATGTGGTAAAGTCTTGTTGTAGTCTGGTCCTTGTACTGGTGCTAAAGTATTGTTGAGGTCTGGTCGTGTGTGGTAAAGTCTTGTTGTAGACTGGTCCCTGTACTGGTGCTGTGTGGTAAAGTCTTGTTGTAGACTGGTCCCTGTACTGGTGCTATGTGGTAAAGTCTTGTTGTAGTCTGGTCCCTGTACTGGTGCTGTGTGGTAAAGTCTTGTTGTAGACTGGTCCCTGTACTGGTGCTATGTGGTAAAGTCTTGTTGTAGTCTGGTCCCTGTACTGGTGCTGTGTGGTAAAGTCTTGTTGCAGACTGGTCCCTGTACTGGTGCTGTGTGGTAAAGCATTGTTGTGGTCTGGTCCCTGTACTGGTGCTGTGTGGTAAAGCATTGTTGTGGTCTGGTCGTGTGGTAAAGTATTGTTGTAGTCTGGTCCCTGTACTGGTGCTATGTGGTAAAGCATTGTTGTGGTCTGGTCGTGTGGTAAAGTATTGTTGTAGTCTGGTCCCTGTACTGGTGCTATGTGGTAAAGTCTTGTTGTAGACTGGTCCCTGTACTGGTGCTATGTGGTAAAGCATTGTTGTGGTCTGGTCGTGTGTGGTAAAGTCTTGTTGTAGACTGGTCCCTGTACTGGTGCTGTGTGGTAAAGTCTTGTTGTAGACTGGTCCCTGTACTGGTGCTGTGTGGTAAAGTATTGTTGTGGTCTGGTCCCTGTACTGGTGCTGTGTGGTAAAGTCTTGTTGTAGACTGGTCGTGTGGTAAAGTATTGTTGTAGTCTGGTCCCTGTACTGGTGCTGTGTGGTAAAGCATTGTTGTGGTCTGGTCGTGTGGTAAAGTCTTGTTGTAGACTGGTCCCTGTACTGGTGCTATGTGGTAAAGTCTTGTTGTAGACTGGTCCCTGTACTGGTGCTATGTGGTAAAGCATTGTTGTGGTCTGGTCGTGTGTGGTAAAGTCTTGTTGTAGACTGGTCCCTGTACTGGTGCTGTGTGGTAAAGTCTTGTTGTAGACTGGTCCCTGTACTGGTGCTGTGTGGTAAAGTATTGTTGTGGTCTGGTCCCTGTACTGGTGCTGTGTGGTAAAGTCTTGTTGTAGACTGGTCGTGTGGTAAAGTATTGTTGTAGTCTGGTCCCTGTACTGGTGCTATGTGGTAAAGTCTTGTTGTGGTCTGGTCGTGTGTGGTAAAGTATTGTTGTAGACTGGTCCCTGTACTGGTGCTGTGTGGTAAAGTATTGTTGTAGTCTGGTCCCTGTACTGGTGCTGTGTGGTAAAGTATTGTTGTGGTCTGGTCGTGTGTGGTAAAGTATTGTTGTAGACTGGTCCCTGTACTGGTGCTATGTGGTAAAGTCTTGTTGTGGTCTGGTCGTGTGTGGTAAAGTATTGTTGTAGACTGGTCCCTGTACTGGTGGTATGTGGTAAAGTCTTGTTGTGGTCTGGTCGTGTGTGGTAAAGTCTTGTTGTAGTCTGGTCCCTGTACTGGTGCTATGTGGTAAAGTCTTGCTGTAGTCTGGTCCCTGTACTGGTGCTGTGTGGTAAAGTATTGTTGTGGTCTGGTCGTGTGTGGTAAAGTCTTGTTGTAGACTGGTCCCTGTACTGGTGCTGTGTGGTAAAGTATTGTTGTGGTCTGGTCCCTGTACTGGTGCTGTGTGGTAAAGTCTTGTTGTAGACTGGTCGTGTGGTAAAGTATTGTTGTAGTCTGGTCCCTGTACTGGTGCTATGTGGTAAAGTCTTGTTGTGGTCTGGTCGTGTGTGGTAAAGTATTGTTGTAGACTGGTCCCTGTACTGGTGCTGTGTGGTAAAGTCTTGTTGTAGTCTGGTCCCTGTACTGGTGCTGTGTGGTAAAGTCTTGTTGTGGTCTGGTCGTGTGTGGTAAAGTATTGTTGTAGACTGGTCCCTGTACTGGTGCTATGTGGTAAAGTCTTGTTGTGGTCTGGTCGTGTGTGGTAAAGTATTGTTGTAGACTGGTCCCTGTACTGGTGGTATGTGGTAAAGTCTTGTTGTGGTCTGGTCGTGTGTGGTAAAGTCTTGTTGTAGTCTGGTCCCTGTACTGGTGCTATGTGGTAAAGTCTTGTTGTAGTCTGGTCCCTGTACTGGTGCTGTGTGGTAAAGTCTTGTTGTGGTCTGGTCGTGTGTGGTAAAGTCTTGTTGTAGACTGGTCCCTGTACTGGTGCTGTGTGGTAAAGTCTTGTTGTAGTCTGGTCCCTGTACTGGTGCTGTGTGGTAAAGTCTTGTTGTAGTCTGGTCCCTGTACTGGTGCTATGTGGTAAAGTCTTGTTGTAGACTGGTCCCTGTACTGGTGCTGTGTGGTAAAGTCTTGTTGTAGTCTGGTCCCTGTACTGGTGCTGTGTGGTAAAGTCTTGTTGTAGTCTGGTCCCTGTACTGGTGCTGTGTGGTAAAGTCTTGTTGTAGTCTGGTCCCTGTACTGGTGCTATGTGGTAAAGTCTTGTTGTAGTCTGGTCCCTGTACTGGTGCTGTGTGGTAAAGTCTTGTTGTGGTCTGGTCGTGTGTGGTAAAGTCTTGTTGTAGTCTGGTCCCTGTACTGGTGCTGTGTGGTAAAGTCTTGTTGTAGTCTGGTCCCTGTACTGGTGCTGTGTGGTAAAGTCTTGTTGTAGACTGGTCCCTGTACTGGTGCTGTGTGGTAAAGTCTTGTTGTAGTCTGGTCCCTGTACTGGTGCTGTGTGGTAAAGTCTTGTTGTAGTCTGGTCCCTGTACTGGTGCTGTGTGGTAAAGTCTTGTTGTAGTCTGGTCCCTGTACTGGTGCTGTGTGGTAAAGTCTTGTTGTAGTCTGGTCCCTGTACTGGTGCTGTGTGGTAAAGTATTGTTGTGGTCTGGTCCCTGTACTGGTGCTGTGTGGTAAAGTCTTGTTGTAGTCTGGTCCCTGTACTGGTGCTGTGTGGTAAAGTATTGTTGTGGTCTGGTCCCTGTACTACTGCTGCTGACTCAGACACATTTGAATGGCTGGCGACAGTTGGTGTGTGTGTTTTAACCTTGGCCTCAGTCCAAACACCACCAATGCCACTCCTAGACTTCCACCTATGTAACACTGCCCGCAGGCAAACTAAATACTGGCCAGAGTATGGTGGCCTCTGACACTGACACACGCAGTAGAGGCATGTTGGGGCAGTGCAAGACAGACCTTCCAAGATCCAACCAACAAGTTAGACATGTTAATTCTCTGACTGGGGAAAAGGGAGTCAGATACACAGCGGTATGATGTCATGCTCAATCAAATATATGGAGGGAAGAGAATGTGAAATAGCCACGCCCGTTGTTTACATACAGGTAGAGTGGAGTCATGCACAACCAGTAAAGGTGACCAGGAAATGAAATGGCTGACATGTTCACTCTGAAAACCACCGGCAAATTTTTGTATTTATTTTTTTAACACCAAGTTAACAGTTCAAATATAAACACATCTCAGGTGTAGCGCCAAACCTAGGAAGGTGCAAATACAGTAAAAGCAGACTTCCGTGTGTCTGGGCCACACCCATAGTGTGACTTGAAAGGCTGTCATTACAGAGGTTCATAAATGATACTCCTGGCATAAAAAGCACCGACTGTGTGCTGGAGCTAGGCTACTACATTGCTAGGCTACAACTCTCAAGTCACTTTGAAATAACTTCTAGTATGAACTCAACGACAGAGTCATCTCACAAATTACATATGAAGGTATTTATATTACAACTACTGAAAAGAGAGCATGTACTAACTCGTTCCCTCTCCTTCTCCCAAATTTCAACTGGTCAATGTTGACAAATGTCAAACACTTAGCTGTGTTGCGCTGGAACCCCCCAGCTGACAGCTAAGATAGTTTGACATGTGTATGTATGGTGCTCTTTTTGATCAATAGATATTGGTAGTGAGGAGCGACAAACCATGGAACTGTAGCATACAATATAAGAGCAGAACAAACCAATGCATGGCCCTGGTCACGTCTGGTGGAGACCCTGCATTGAAACAGTGTAAACTGAGAAGGTAGCTATGGCATCGCCGTTGGACTCTGAAATCTTTCTACATAACTTGAGTGTGCAAATGAAACAACCACGCCCGACTCTACCCCACCCACTGGCAGGCAGCCTAGCGGTTAGAAGTGTTGGGCCAGAAACTGAAAGGTTGCTGGTCCAAATCCTGAGCCGACTAGGTTAAAAATATGTCAATGTGCCCTCGAGCAAGGCACTTTACACTGATTGCTCTTGTAAGACACTGGATAAGAGCGTCTGCTAAATGACTATGTAAACCCATCCTATTCCAAAACGTGGCCAAGACCCACAAAACAGGTTATTCTCTTCCTCTCCTCCCCCTTTCCACCTTGCTCTCATTGTGAATATATCAAAGAAATCCAAGACATGAAAGAGGGAGCCACCCCTTCATAACAGAAAAGGAAAAAAACACAAACACGGATGGTGTTGGACAGTTATTACTGTACACCGCCATGTAATGTTACAGTAGTCGTGTGTACACCTTGCAGGTGTTTCATGCATTCACCACATAAGGTTACATCTCGATTTATCTTGGCAAATATGACAGGAGATAAAGTTTAGTACAGAGTAAACACTTCCTAAACAATGTAACGTTAGTTAGCTACCTTGGCTAGTCGAGAACAACTTCTCACTAGAGTCATTAACGCTACACCACTGCTACACATTAACAGCATGAGGGGGGGGGGGCAGCAAAAACTCCCTCTACACATGACGGTGATGTAATAGAGACCTATGATAAAATGACTAACGTGGACTTTGACTCATATTTCGTGAGCGGGCTGGCCAACGTCCGTGTACGAGGAGTATCTGGTAGCTCACTCTCCCGAAGGGCTTTGATCTAACGACTACAGTATGCCCAACTTACTGTCTGCCGGGAGTCAGTGAAATGCATGGAACTTAAGACCATAAAATGCTTGTTAGGTTGACAATTTTGATAACTTCACATAGCTCAATTGCTTGTTGGGTAACGTTAACTAGGTGACAAACGTCACACTCGCTCTCAAGCAAACGTTAGCTCGTTGGCTGGTTTGCTAGCAGAAACTAACTTAGCGAGCTAACGACGATTGTTTTATGCTAATGTTAGCTTATTAATAGGTAACTAAGCAAGTCGCTATTATTGGACAGTAGTGCAATGAGTGCAAAACAAACAGTCGAATACAATAGCTATATTATAACTAAGCTACAATTCGCTAACTGTAGACATCTAACGTTAGCAAACCAAAATACAACACCGCTAACGTTAGCTAGCGACCGCTTGCTAACTAGCTAACGTTAACTATTTTTTGTATACGTTCAGACACTTAAAGAAAATGATTGAAAAACAATGTACTGAATTACCAATTTCGGGTGGTTCTTTTGTTGTTTTCATGCAAGTCCCCAGACGTTGTTTGAACAGGGATCCAGGCCTATCGAAACACTCAGATTTCCTACTGCTGCGGTAGCAAGTCGTTGCAATTCCAATTCTGGGCGTGCTTAGCCCACTGCACGACCGAGTAGTGAAGTCGAATTTCCCCTATTCACCAAATAGCTTTACCTAGATTACACAAACATGGGTAAACTAACGCGGAAAGTGAATAACTAAGCCCCCCTTGACTCTGTACTCTTTTAGAACCAACCTAGAATAGATAATAGGTATGTTCCTCGGCTTGTTCACTGCTCTTCCCCTTCCTTCCCGACAGCTTTCCTATTTTCCCTTGGTGCGAGATGACGAGCACACACACACAGGATAGGGGATGGGTTCTTTACCGTAATTACCATTAGTTGCGCATTCACCCAAAACCAGCATGCATTGTAAAGTAAGTGGTTTATTTGAAAAAAATACAATACACACGAATAAAAGTTTTATTTACTGAATCAGTTAAATGGTTGTACTATGCAATGATAATATACAGTTTTATTTGATACAAAAAAAAACACAAATATATATTTATTATTTACACAAGCATGAATTATTTTCTACATCAATCAATTTTTGATTTAGTGCACTTAACATACATACTGCACTATAGGGCACTGGTCAAAATAGGGTGACATTTGCGACACAACCATAAATTCGTAAAAACACAGGTTATGGGATATAGGATACATTAATTATGCAAAGCAGCAATAAACTGCAACATGTGGACAAATCTGCAATTCAAGAAAAGAGATATGAGTAAATATTGATGAGAAAGTTGCCAAAATATGAAATTAAAATCACGTATCATTTTTTTCATCATATACATTTTCTCTACTACACCCTTCTTTCTCACATCCCCACCAGTCCCAGCTAGTATCTGATCAGGGTTTTATATACAGGAAATGACTCAGGACGTACTGTACTCAGAACTGTGGAAATTACCTATATCTTTACATTGATTATTCTGAAAATCTCTGTGTGTGTGTGTGTGTGTGTGTGTGTGTATATGTGTGTATGGACAAACTGGAGAGATATTAAAGGTTAGAAATGCATCATCCCCCCACCCCGACTGATGTCCATTTCCTCATTTTGTGGAAATTACTCAGAAATTAGTCAGTGGAAATGATCGATATCATAAATAGCTTATTCTGAAGATGCGTGTGTGTGTAACCTGATCTTGGGCAGTGTGTTGAAAGACTTGCCTCCTACTTGTTCTCTTCCTCCTGTCCTCTGGGATACTCTCACCTCTCTCTGCCAGCAGCCCTCCCTCCTGGGGTGCAGGGGCTACCCCTCCATGCACCGCTATCCAGCTCTCTGTTGACACCTACTGACCTAAAGAGACAGCACCAGGAGACTACTGTTTACCGAAAGGGATCTCAATACACACACACAAGCAAACACGAATGCACGTGCGTGCGCACACACACACACACACACACACACACACACACACACACACACACACACACACACACACACACAATGACAGTCCATCTCCCAACTAGGTCGTATTCAGCCTCTATGCATAAATCTTTTGTTTACCTGACTCTTGACTTGCAGAGCAGAAACATAGCTGTGGTGGTCAGCAGCACTATGACCAGTCTGATGATGACAGCTGGCAGAGGAGAGGCTGGAACAGAGACACGTATTGGTTAGCATCCTAGGGATTAGCATCAGAACCATCTGTGAATCAGAAGAGTCTGTCAGTTAAAGTTACGTCTGGTTCATGTTCAGGTACCTGTTACGGTTAGAGAGAGGAGCTCACTCTCAGAGGAGAAGTTATGAGAGAAAACATCATTCTTATAAACACAGCTGTAGTTCCCTTGGTGGGAGTCATCTGCAGCAGGGAAGAGGAAGGCAGAAGAGTGATTGACAGCTGGCTGGGTCTGGGTTCTGTTGATCCCGGGGAGCATGAGGAGGAAGGAGCCTCCTGGGTACTGTGGCTGAGTGGAGCAGGTGATGGTGAAGCTGTGGCCCCATAACAGCTCGGGTCCCGGGTAGCCCCTGGACACCCCTTCGGTTGAGACACTCAGGGAGATATCAGGCTGGACCAGGAGATCTGGAGAAGAGGATGGAACATCTAATGACTTTCCTAATTTAGGATGTGATGACATCATCGATGTGGAAGTAAGTGTAAGTGATTAATAACACCCTCCCTCACAGAGCAACACAAACAGATACCTACCCTGTTTATGAGGTTTATTGTTATTCTATTTCAAAGATGAAGGGCCTACAGCAACTTATAGACCTGGAAGACAGTAGCAGTTCTGATGATCCCGGGGAGCGTGAGGAGAAATTGAGGATTTCTATTTGATTAATTAGTCAAGTTTCTCTGATAGTTTGGCTCCATTTACACTATCACGGCAATAGTCAAACACACAAAACAAATATTTTTCCAGAGTATCAACACAATGCTGGAACCTGAAACCTGAAAATTGTCTGTAAAATGTACTATCAATGGAAACTTCTCCTCCTCACTTCGGAAAGCTATTACAGCAGGCACAGCACGTGACTCAGTAAAAAAAAAAAACATCTTCAAACCATCTAACCAACAAGTCTTACCTGAACAGACCACACCGGCATCGCCTCCGTTGTGAGAAAGCTTCCGAAGCCAGCGTATGAGTATGGGCATCGACGCAGTTCAGACTCTGATCCTCTGCATGAAAAAGACATCTGTGTGACTAATCCAGATCCTCTGCCAAAGTAACTGCCTCGTGTTGCTGAAACTGCAGAACCACAGTCCAGCTGTCTGCCACAGTCCAGCTGTCTGCACACAGTCCAGCTGTCTGCACACAGTCCAGCTGTCTGCCACAGTCCAGCTGTCTGCACACAGTCCAGCTGTCTGCCACAGTCCAGCTGTCTGCCACAGTCCAGCTGTCTGCACTCCACAGTTGCTCTGTTGATGTCCCAGTCAGTGCCCGCTATTGTGGCCCCGCCCAAATGATGTAAAAACACTTTCCCTGCACACCTACTCCCTCCCTGCAACAGACCGAGTAGTGTAGCTAGACAGAGAGAGAGATAGAGAGAGAGTCAGAGAGAGTCAGAGAGAGAGAGAGTCAGAGAGAGAGAGAGAGTCAGAGAGAGAGCGACAAAGAGAAATTATGTGTGTAAGAAGGAGAGAGAGAGAAAGAGAGTCAGAGAGATGGAGAGAGAGAGGGGTACATGTACTGCTCTTAAAGCAGACAATTAAATAAGCAACAAGTTGTTTAGTGACATAGTGTTGTTTGATTTGTGACATCTGAAAGAAAGACTCCTTTACTCGAGCAGTTGAGTCCCACATCATTTCCATGTGTGCAGTTCTTCTTTTCTCTGGCTGCGGTGCTACAGTCCAGGAGAAGGGACTCATTGCCTTTACACTGGAACTCTTTATCCCAGGTCTGACCCTCACCTTCTCAATAGAGCCCCCTATGTAGAGCAGAAAGATATGGACAGAGAAGCTCCCGACAAACTACCTCTGCATCCTGCCAGTCAAAGTCAGCTTCACACACTGAGGCCCAGGACTGATTGAACTTCACCTCCAATCTACCAGAGCATGCATTCTCTCCATCCACAAGCCACACAAAGTCCGAGGATAAACAGATGATTGAACAATCGATCAGTTGTGTTGATGATTCTGTTATCCGCAGGTCATCAATTCTCGAACACATCTGGGATTTCTAATCAGCTAATTCTTGATTGGCTGAATGTGTGTACGTGTGTGGTTTGTGTGTGTGTACCTGTGTGTGTGTGCATCAATGAAAACCCTTTTCTTCGATATCAAGAGTGCAATGATCATCCCTCCCCCATCTATCTCCCTCTCCCTCTCTCCAAACATCTCCCTCTCTCTCTCCCCCCCTCTCCTCCCTCCTCTCTCTCTCTCCCTCCTCCTCCCCCCCTCTCTCTCTTAACAAACACTGGATATGGGATACAATTCTGTTTACAGTTTTTGCTTAGACAAAAGCATCAAAACCTTAACTTTTGCAACCATCCCTTAAACAAAGGCACCAAAAGTACAACACACATTTTCTGCTTTGCACTTTGTTTGCAATTCGGCAACACACTTGCGAAACACTACGCACTGGTTCTTACATTAGACACTTATCGTTGATATCGTTTTCAAACTGGGGCTCCACTAGGCTGTAGCCTACAGGTCTACTGTCTAAATACTGAACTGTAGCCTACAGGTCTACTGTCTAAATACTGAGCTGTAGTCTACAGGTCTACTGTCTAAATACTGAGCTGTAGCCTACAGGCCTACTGTCTAAATACTGAGCTGTAGCCTACAGGTCTACTGTCTAAATACTGAGCTGTAGCCTACAGGTCTACTGTCTAAATACTGAGCTGTAGCCTACAGGTCTACTGTCTAAATACTGAGCTGTAGCCTACAGGTCTACTGTCTAAATACTGAGCTGTAGCCTACAGGTCTACTGTCTAAATACTGAGCTGTAGCCTACAGGTCTACTGTCTAAATACTGAGCTGTAGTCTACAGGTCTACTGTCTAAATACTGAGCTGTAGCCTACAGGCCTACTGTCTAAATACTGAGCTGTAGCCTACAGGTCTACTGTCTAAATACTGAGCTGTAGCCAACAGGCCTACTGTCTAAATACTGAGCTGTAGCCTACAGGTCTACTGTCTAAATACTGAGCTGTAGCCTACAGGCCTACTGTCTAAATACTGAGCTGTAGCCTACACGTCTACTGTCTAAATACTGAGCTATAGCCTACAGGTCTACTGTCTAAATACTGAGCTGTAGCCAACAGGCCTACTGTCTAAATACTGAGCTGTAGCCTACAGGCCAACTGTCTAAATACTGAGCTGTAGCCTACACGTCTACTGTCTAAATACTGAGCTGTAGCCTACAGGCCTACTGTCTAAATACTGAGCTGTAGTCTACACGTCTACTGTCTAAATACTGAGCTGTAGCCTACAGGTCTACTGTCTAAATACTGAGCTGTAGCCTACAGGTCTACTGTCTAAATACTGAGCTGTAGCCTACAGGTCTACTGTCTAAATACTGAGCTGTAGCCTACAGGTCTACTGTCTAAATACTGAGCTGTAGCCTACAGGCCTACTGTCTAAATACTGAGCTGTAGTCTACACGTCTACTGTCTAAATACTGAGCTGTAGCCTACAGGTCTACTGTCTAAATACTGAGCTGTAGCCTACAGGTCTACTGTCTAAATACTGAGCTGTAGCCTACAGGTCTACTGTCTAAATACTGAGCTGTAGCCTACAGGTCTACTGTCTAAATACTGAGCTGTAGCCTACAGGTCTACTGTCTAAATACTGAGCTGTAGCCTACAGGTCTACTGTCTAAATACTGAGCTGTAGCCTACAGGTCTACTGTCTAAATACTGAGCTGTAGCCTACAGGTCTACTGTCTAAATACTGAGCTGTAGTCTACAGGTCTACTGTCTAAATACTGAGCTATAGCCTACAGGTCTACTGTCTAAATACTGAGCTGTAGCCTACAGGTCTACTGTCTAAATACTGAGCTGTAGCCTACAGGTCTACTGTCTAAATACTGAGCTGTAGCTTACAGGTCTACTGTCTAAATACTGAGCTGTAGCCTACAGGTCTACTGTCTAAATACTGAGCTGTAGCCTAGAGGTCTACTGTCTAAATACTGAGCTGTAGTCTACAGACTGAAGAGTGAACTGAACCTGCAGCACTTCTATCATATTACACCCTTCTTCAGTCTCACTGATATGGCATCCTCCTGTTTTTTACCTCCGCCTCTCACCGTTAAGTTCTGATCAGTTTTAGAAAGCAAAAAGATGAAATGGACATAAATTGGGTTAGTATCTCTCCAGTTTGTCACGCAATGACACACACACACACACACACACACACACACACACACACACACACACACACACACACACACCAACTGTACAGCTATTAATTACTTGTTTACAAAGTCTAAAATTACAAACAAACATATCTCATGAGGCATAAATAAGTTATATTATTCAAGAATCAATGGTTTATAATGAATCTGATTTACTGTAATATCATTAGTTAACATGTCCATTAAGCAGCAGCCTGTTGTATATTTGGTATACTGAGTCTGATTTACAGTAATATCAGTAGTTGACATGTCCAATAAGCAGTACCCTGTTGTACAGTTGAAGTTGGAAGTTTACATACACTTTAGCCAAATACATTTAAACTCAGTTTTTCACAATTCCTGACATTTAATCTGAGTAAAAATTCCGTCTTTGGTCAGTTAGGATCACCACTTTATTTTAAGAATGTGAAATGCCAGAATAATAGTAGAGAGAATGATTTATTTCAGCTTTTTTTTCTTTCATCACATTCCCAGTGGGTCAGAAGTTTGCATACACTAAATTAGTATTTGGTATAATTGCCTTTACATTGTTTAACTTGGGTCAAACGTTTCAGGTAGCCTTCCACAAGCTTCCCACAATAAGTTGGGTGAATTTTGGCCCATTCCTCCTGACAGCTGGTGTAACTAAGTAAGGTTTGTAGGCCTCCTTGCTCGCACACACTTTTTCAGTTCTGCCCACATATTTTCGATAGGATTGAGGTCAGGGCATTGTGATGGCCACTCCAATACCTTGACTTTGTTGTCCTTAAGCCATTTTGCCACAACTTTGGAAGTATGCTTGGGGTCATTGTTCATTTGGAAAACCCATTTGCGACCAAGTTTTAACTTCCTGACTGATGTCTTGAGATGTTGCTTCAATATTTCCACATAATTTTCCTGCCTCATGATACCATCTATTTTGTGAAGTGCACCAGTCCCTCCTGCAGCAAAGCACCCCCACAACATGATGCTGCCACCCCCGTGCTTCACGGTTGGGATGGTGTTCTTTGGCTTGCAAGCCACTGACCTTTTTCCTCCAAACATAATGATGGTCATTATGGCCAAACAGTTCTATCTTTGTTTCATCAGACCAGAGGAAATTTATCTAAAAAGTACAATCTTTGTCCCCATGTGCAGTTGCAAACCATAGTCTGGCTTTTTTATGGCGGTTTTGGAGCAGTGGCTTCTTCTTTGCTGAGCGGCCTTTCAGGTTATGTCGATATAGGACTTGTTTGACTGTGGATATAGATACTTTTGTACCTGTTTCCTCCAGCATCTTCACAAGGTCCTTTGCTGTTGTTCTGGGATTGATTTGCACTTTTCGCACCAAGGTACGTTCATCTCTAGGAGACAGAAGGCGTCTCCTTCCTGAGCTGTATGACAGCTGCGTGGTTCCATGGTGTTTATACTTACGTACTATTGTTTGTACAGAGGAACGAGGTACCTTCAGGCATTTGGAAAAGGATGAACCAGACTTGTGGAGACTATAAAACATTTTCTGAGGTCTTGGTTGATTTCTTTTGATTTTCACATGATGTCAACCAAAGAAGGACTGAGTTTGAAGGTAGGCCTTGAAATACATCCACAGGTACACCTCCAATTGACTCAAATTATGTCAATTAGCCTATCAGGAGCTTCTAAAGCCATGACATCCTTTTCTGAAATTTTCCAAACTGTTTAAAGACACAGTCAATTTAGTGTATGTAGACTTCTGACCCACTGGAATTGTGATACAGTGAATTATAAGTGAAATAATCTGTCTGTAAACAATAGTTGGAAAAATGACTTGTGTCATGCACAAAGTAGATGTCGTAACCGACTTGCTAAAACTATAGTTTGTTAACAAGAAATTTGTGGAGTGGTTGAAAAACGAGTTTTAATGACTCAAATCTAAGTGTATGTAAACTTCTGACTTCTACTGTATATTGTAGCCTAGGCCTACCTAAAGAACACAAACCCTAGTCTAGGCCTACCTAAAGAACACAAACCCTAGTCTAGGCCTACTCCGTTCGATTTGACAGAGATAAGAACGAGGTTGGTTTTTCATGTATGTAGCCAAGTGATATGAATTTGAACGTAAACCAAATGAGACTATATGGAGATGAATGTTTATTAGGCTACTTTAGGATGTTAATTTAGCTTTACTGATGTTTCCAAAGACCTGTTTGCAGGATTTCAACTAGGCCGACAGTAGCCTACTTCAAACCAAATGTTTTTCAGAACTGCAAATGTATATGACATTGATCATGACATCTATTATCAACAGCTGTTATTGTTGCAATATGCATTTATGTCCCTTACAAAAAAAGATTGCAGTTTTGAAACTACAGTAAAAGTGCAGTAACGGCAGTCGACTGTGGTATTGTGGAAGCAGTAATTACAGATAACTGCAGTTACACTGCAAAATTATTGCATAATTTTTTTAAATTTTGGACGCAGTGTTGGCAGAACACTGCAGTTATACTGCACTCTGACTGCAATATTTTTTCGTCAGGGGTGTGTCCGTGTGTGTGTGTGTGTGTGTGTAAACACATTTTGATTTGCAGGTGAGGGAATTATTGAGATAAAGATTCTGTGGTGGTAAATGATTCATGTGTTAATACGATGCAATTTTTGAGGACATACCTCAACCACCAGAGCTAGGTGTAAACAAACAGATACTATGGACCAGACCTAGAGGTAAACAAACAGATACTATGGACCAGACCTAAAGGTAAACAAGCAGATGCTATGGACCAGAGCTAGAGGGTAAACAAACAGATGCTATGGACCAAAGCTAGAGGGTAAACAAACAGATGCTATGGACCAGACCTAGAGGTAAACAAACAGATGCTATGGACCAGACCTAGAGGTAAACAAACAGATGCTATGGACCAGACCTAAAGGTAAACAAACAGATGCTATGGACCAGACCTAAAGGTAAACAAACAGATGCTATGGACCAGACCTAAAGGTAAACAAACAGATGCTATGGACCAGACCTAAAGGTAAACAAACAGATGCTATGGACCAGAGCTAGAGGGTAAACAAACAGATGCTATGGACCAGAGCTAGATGTAAACAAACAGATGCTATAGACCAGAGCTAGAGGGTAAACAAACAGATGCTATGGACCAGACCTAGAGGTAAACAAACAGATACTATGGACCAGAGCTAGAGGGTAAACAAACAGATGCTATGGACCAGAGCTAGAGGGTAAACAAACAGATGCTATGGACCAGAGCTAGATGTAAACAAACAGATGCTATGGACCAGAGCTAGAGGTAAACAAACAGATGCTATGGACCAGAGCTAGATGTAAACAAACAGATGCTATGGACCAGAGCTAGATGTAAACAAACAGATGCTATGGACCAGAGCTAGAGGGTAAACAAACAGATGCTATGGACCAGAGCAAGAGGGTAAACAAACAGATGCTATAGACCAGACCTAGATGTAAACAAACAGATGCTTTGGACCAGAGCTAGAGGTAAACAAACAGATGCTATGGACCAGAGCTAGAGGTAAACAAACAGATGCTATGGACCAGAGCTAGAGGGTAAACAAACAGATGCCATAGACCAGACCTAGATGTAAATAAACAGATGCTATGGACCAGACCTAGAGGGTAAACAAACAGATGCTATGGACCAGAGCTAGATGTAAACAAACAGATGCTATAGACCAGAGCTAGAGGGTAAACAAACAGATGCTATGGACCAGAGCTAGAGGGTAAACAAACAGATGCTATGGACCAGAGCTAGAGGGTAAACAAACAGATGCTATGGACCAGAGCTAGATGTAAACAAACAGATTCTATGGACCAGAACTAGAGGGTAAACAAACAGATGCTATGGACCAGACCTAGAGGTAAACAAACAGATACTATGGACCAGACCTAGAGGTAAACAAACAGATACTATGGACCAGACCTAGAGGTAAACAAACAGATGCTATGGACCAGAGCTAGAGGGTAAACAAACAGATGCTTTGGACCAGAGCTAGATGTAAACAAACAGATGCTATGGACCAGAGCTAGATGTAAACAAACAGATGCTATGGACCAGAGCTAGAGGGTAAACAAACAGATGCTACGGACCAGACCTAGAGGTAAACAAACAGATACTATGGACCAGACCTAGAGGTAAACAAACAGATACTATGGACCAGACCTAGAGGTAAACAAACAGATGCTATGGACCAGAGCTAGAGGGTAAACAAACAGATGCTTTGGACCAGAGCTAGATGTAAACAAACAGATGCTATGGACCAGAGCTAGATGTAAACAAACAGATGCTATGGACCAGAGCTAGAGGGTAAACAAACAGATGCTATGGACCAGACCTAAAGGTAAACAAACAGATGCTATGGACCAGAGCTAGAGGTAAACAAACAGATGCTTTGGACTAGACCTAGAGGTAAACAAACAGATGCTTTGGACCAGAGCTAGATGTAAACAAACAAATGCTATGGACCAGAGCTAGAGGTAAACAAACAGATGCTTTGGACCAGACCTAGAGGTAAACAAACAGATGCTATGGACCAGACCTAGAGGTAAACAAACAGAACTAAAACTAACGTAAACCTTTGTAACCTGTTAGCTGTTAGTTCTGACAGCGGCTAGTAGACGAGACGACCTCTGACCTTGTCACAGCTCACAGCACTCCTCTGGTCTGGTTGGACTGTTGTTGAAGGCAGACAGAGAAACTGTATGTGTGTCTGAGAGCAGGATCTTTGGGGATAAGGAAGGTACAGCCACAGACAGACACACCACTGGGAGGAGCCAAGGCAGTCCAATGAACTAATGAGAGCCTAAGTAGAGGATGATTGACACACTGAAGCCCCCCCCCCTCCAGCCACTGCTAGTAGTGTGTCTGATAAAGCGTCAGGCTTTATCATAGCTGCAACCAGGACACAACCTCAGTCAGTGACTCTGCATAAAACTGCCAACTGGAACATGCTGAGGCATTCTCTCCAGCCGACAACATGGAACACGCTGAGGCATTCTCTCCAGCCGACAACATGGAACACGCTGAGGCATTCTCTCCAGCCGACAACATGGAACACGCTGAGGCATTCTCTCCAGCCGACAACATGGAACACGCTGAGGCATTCTCTCCAGCCGACAACATGGAACACGCTGAGGCATTCTCTCCAGCCGACAACATGGAACACGCTGAGGCATTCTCTCCAGCCGACAACATGGAACACGCTGAGGCATTCTCTCCAGCCGACAACATGGACTTTGGGAACCTGGCTTCAATCGGTGGGGGGGCAGCCTTTGAGGGAGGCAAGCAATTTAAACCAGTGAGCCAGTTAGAACCAGTGAGCCAGTTAGAACCAGTGAGCCAGTTAGAACCAGTGAGCCAGTTAGAACCAGTGAGCCAGTTAGAACCAGTGAGCCAGTTAGAACCAGTGAGACGGTTAGAACCAGTGAGCCAGTTAGAACCAGTGAGCCAGTTAGAACCAGTGAGCCAGTTAGAACCAGTGAGCCAGTTTGAACCAGTGAGACGGTTAGAACCAGTGAGCCAGTTAGAACCAGTGAGCCAGTTAGAACCAGTGAGCCAGTTAGAACCAGTGAGCCAGTTAGAACCAGTGAGACGGTTTGAACCAGTGAGCCAGTTAGAACCAGTGAGCCAGTTAGAACCAGTGAGCCAGTTAGAACCAGTGAGCCAGTTTGAACCAGTGAGCCAGTTTGAACCAGTGAGCCAGTTAGAACCAGTGAGACGGTTTGAACCAGTGAGCCAGTTTGAACCAGTGAGACGGTTAGAACCAGTGAGCCAGTTAGAACCAGTGAGCCAGTTAGAACCAGTGAGCCAGTTAGAACCAGTGAGCCAGTTTTAACCAGTGAGCCAGTTAGAACCAGTGAGCCAGTTAGAACCAGTGAGACGGTTAGAACCAGTGAGCCAGTTAGAACCAGTGAGCCAGTTAGAACCAGTGAGCCAGTTAGAACCAGTGAGCCAGTTTGAACCAGTGAGCCAGTTAGAACCAGTGAGCCAGTTTGAACCAGTGAGACGGTTTGAACCAGTGAGCCAGTTAGAACCAGTGAGCCAGTTTGAACCAGTGAGACGGTTTGAACCAGTGAGCCAGTTAGAACCAGTGAGCCAGTTAGAACCAGTGAGACGGTTTGAACCAGTGAGCCAGTTAGAACGAGTGAGCCAGTTAGAACCAGTGAGCCAGTTAGAACCAGTGAGCCAGTTTGAACCAGTGAGCCAGTTAGAACCAGTGAGACAGTTTGAACCAGTGAGCCAGTTTGAACCAGTGAGACAGTTTGAACCAGTGAGACAGTTTGAACCAGTGAGCCGGTTAGAACCAGTGAGCCAGTTAGAACCAGTGAGCCAGTTAGAACCAGTGAGCCAGTTAGAACCAGTGAGCCAGTTTGAACCAGTGAGCCAGTTAGAACCAGTGAGCCAGTTAGAACCAGTGAGCCAGTTTGAACCAGTGAGCCAGTTTGAACCAGTGAGCCAGTTTGAACCAGTGAGCCAATTAGAACCAGTGAGCCAATTAGAACCAGTGAGCCAGTTAGAACCAGTGAGCCAGTTAGAACCAGTGAGCCAGTTAGAACCAGTGAGCCAGTTTGAACCAGTGAGCGAGTTAGAACCAGTGAGCCAGTTTGAACCAGTGAGCCAGTTTGATAAGTCAGATGAGTTGAAACAATGAGCAGACAGAGATAACTATATGGTACTATAGAGACCAGAGAATTAAGATGAACACTGTGTTCTGAGAGAGAAGACGACAGAGGCTTCCACTGTTGGCCCTTCTACAGGTAGAGAGTGTGTGTGTGCATAGTATGCATCTTGTGAGTATGTTCGCTTTTGTGCCCAGTGTATCTGGGTTAACAGTGTATTTGCTGTTACATAGCAATAACGTTTCAGGAGCAGTGCCCTCTGTGTGTGTACTGTCTGTACTGTGTGTACTGTCTGTACTGTCTGTACTGTGTGTACTGTCTGTACTGTGTGTACTATGTGTACTGTGTGTACTGTCTGTACTGTCTGTACTGTGTGTACTGTCTGTACTGTGTGTACTGTCTGTACTGTCTGTACTGTCTGTACTGTCTGTACTGTGTGTACTGTGTGCACTGTGTGTACTGTCTGTACTGGGTGTACTATGTGTACTGTGTGTACTATGTGTACTGTGTGTACTGTGTGTACTGTCTGTACTGTGTGTACTGTGTGTACTGTGTGTACTGTGTGTGAGAACCTAGTGCTATAGTGCCAGATGTAGTGAAAGAAAGGTTAAGGTTAATACTGGCTTTTTAATCCTGCTGAGTTCCTAATGGAACCCTATTCCCTATTTACTGTAGTGCACTACCAGGGCCAGGGCTGGTCAAAGATAGGGCACTATATAGGGAATAGTGTGCCGTTTGGGACACAGTTGTAGTAAACATGACGGACTCACCTGTGTTCTCTAACAGGCAGTCAGGCTGTCAGTAGTTCTATTGAAGTTCTACTAGTTTGTGTTCATGTTCTACTAATTCTAGTCAATGCAGATCAACACAGTGAAGTGTGAGGTAACTAGCTGCATGGGGGTTCACTGCCCTCATTTCTTTTAGTACTTCATATTTTGGCGCTAGTCCCGCCTCATCTCCTCTTACTTTCCAAAAATACCCCTGTGACTGAACAGGGGCACCGATGGTGTGGTCAGAAATTGCGGGACCCACCACCACTACTATCGAGCTTCACCACCACCCCTCTGACCAGCAACACAAAGTCCCATAGGAGGAACCCGAAAGTGAAGCAGGAAGTAAGCGGCAGTGGCAGCAGAGAGCATGCTGGGGTGTGGGGGCGGGGCAAAGCTGCGCCACAGTTTGACGGTGGCCTCGGGATTCGTTGAAAACCTGTGTTTCTCGGGGATAGCGTACGGCTGGGCGTCGCTGGTGTTCATCCTTAAGAACGACGGCTACTTCAGTGACCTCTGTGACATCACTGCCAACGCCACTGACACCGGTGACATTATCACGTTGTCAGGGGAGTGGCCCGGTGCTAGCATCATACAGTCAGGTGAGTCATGAGCTCGCACACACACTATTTCTCTCTCACACACACACACACAACCGCTTTCTCACACACAAAAGCGACTGAAGCTCACAAAAGCTCTCTCCCCTATCCCTCCTCTCTCTCTGAGACACCAGTAGACAGGATGAACAGTTCTCTCTGGTCTCTCCATCCATCTTTCCTTCTCGCCCTCTCTCCAATCCCAGCCCTCCATCTCTCTCTCTCTCTGTCCCAAAATGTAGCAGACAGGAGACAGGATGAACAGTTCTCTCTCTCCCCCATCCCTCCATCTCTCTCTCTCTCTCTCTCTCTCTCTCTCTCTCTCTCTCTCTCTCTCTCTCTCTCTCTCTCTCTCTCTCTCTCTCTCTCTCTCTCTCTCTCTCTCTCTCTCTCTCTCTCTCTCTCTCTCTCTCTCTCTCTCTCTCTCTCTCTCTCCTCTCTTCTCTCTCTCTCTCTCTCTCTCTCTCTCTCTCTCTCTCTCTCTCTCTCTCTCTCTCTCTCTCTCTCTCTCTCTCTCTCTCTCTCTCTCTCTCTCAGACTGTAGTGGCCAGGATGAACAGTTCTCTCTGGTCTTCACCGTCGCCTCCTTCTCCATGAACTTCCTGCGTTTCCCTCTGGGCTTCCTGTTCGACCGCTTCGGCACAATGGCGACCAGGCTCCTGGCCACGTGAGAATGTTTTATTATTGTTAACATTTTTTATTGATACCCATCATTTATTTTTGGGTCAACTAACTGGTGAGTGTTGTTTTTGCAACAATTGCTTTGTCTGAAATAGCACCCTATTCCCTATAGTGCACTACTGTTGACCAGAGCCCTACGGTATGAGCCCCGGTCTAAAGTAGTGCACTGGGACGGGGGGGGGGGAAAGGAATTTCCAGGTGAACCAAAAGGAGAGCAGTTATTGATAAAAAATCTATAAATGATCTCTCCGGTTTATTACAAGAGTTCAGGGAAAACCTCCAGAACAGAAGCAGAGAACATTTCTAATGTTAATCACATTATCACAGAAGATTCTGGAAACACCAGCCTGAGAGACTTGTAGGAATTCTCATCATCAGTTGCTACAGAATCAGAGTGTCACAGAGACACAGTGTGTTTGGCGTCAAACCTGAACCACATTTCAGATACAGACAGTGTGTTTATAGATTTTTCCGCTGACAATGTGTCACGCCCTGACCTTAGAGATCCTTTTTATGTCTCTATTTTGGTTGGTCAGGGCCTGAGTTTGGGTGGGCATTCTATGTCTGGTGTTCTATGTTGTCCTTGTTTTGTATTTCTATGTGTTTGGCCTGGTATGGTTCTCAATCAGAGGCAGCTGTCTATCGTTGTCTCTGATTGAGAATCATACTTAGGTAGCCTCATCCCACCTGTGTTTGTGGGTGGTTGTTTTCTGTTTTGTGTGTTCACCTTACAGAACTGTTCGTTTGTCGTTTTTGTTGTTTTGTCAAGTGTTTCATGTTTTAATTAAAATAATGAACACTTGCCATGCTGCACCTTGGTCCTCCTCTCCTTCTCCAGACAACGATCGTGACACAATGATTTAATTTTTTTATTTAATTTTTAATTTCACCTTTATTCAACCAGGTAGGCAAGTTGAGAACAAGTTCTCATTTGCAACTGCGACCTGGCCAAGATAAAGCATCGACACATACAACAACGCAGAGTTACACATGGAATAAACAAAACATACAGTCAAAAATACAGTAGAAAAAAGATAACAAGAAGTCTATATACAGTGAGAGCAAATGAGGTAAGATAAGAGAGTTAAGGCAATAAATAGGCCATGGTGGCGAAGTAATTACAATATAGCAATTAAACACTGGAATGGTAGATGTACAGAATATGAATGTGCAAGTAGAGATACTGGGGTACAAAGGAGCAAGATAAATAAATAAATACAGTATGGGGATGAGGTAGATAGATGGGCTGTTTACATGATGACAATGGTGATGGTATTTTCCACATTTTGTTACGTTACAGCCTTACTCAAATTTATTACATTGTTTTCCCCCTCATCAATCTGCACACAATACCCCATAATGACAGAGCAAAAACAGGTTTTGGGAAATGTTTGCTAATTTATTCAAAATAAAAAACTGATACCCCCATTTACATAGGTATTCAGACCTTTTTTACTCAGTAGTTTGTTGAAGCACCTTTGGCAGCGATTACAGCATTGAGTCTTCTTGGGTATGTCGCTACAAGCTTGGCACACCTGTATTTGGGGAGTTTCTCCCATTCTCTGCAGATCCTCTCAAGCTCTGTCAGGTTGGATGGGGAGCATTGCTGCACAGCTTTTTTTAGGTCTCTTCAAACATTTTCGATCAGATTCATGTCTGGGCCACTTCACAACATTGAGACTTGTCCCGAAGCCACTCCTACGTTATCTTGGCTGTGTCCTTAGGGGTCATTGTCCTGTTGCAAGGTGAACCTTCGCCCCAACCTGCACTCTGGAGCAGGTTTTCATCAAGGATCTCTCTGTACTTTGCTCCGTTCAGGTTTCCCTCAATCCTGACTAGTCTCCCAGTCCCTGTCGCTGAAAAACATCCCCACAGCATGATGCTGCCACCACCATGCTTCACTGTAGGGATGGTGCCAGGTTTCGTACAGATGTGACACTTAGCATTCAGGCCAACATTTTGTTTCTCATGGTCTGAGAGTCTTTAGGTGCCTTTTGGCAAACTCCAAGCGGGCTGTCATGTGCCTTTTACGGAGGAGTGGTTTCCGTCTGGCCACTCTACCATAAAGGCCAGATGGTGGAGTGCTGCAAAGATGGTTGTCCTAAAGGAAGGTTCTCCCATCTCCACAGAGGAACTATAGAGTTCTGTCAGAGTTATCATTGGGTTCTTGGTCACTTCCCTGACCAAGGCCCTTCTCCCCCGATTGCTCATTTTGGCTGGGCGGCCAACTCTAGGAAGAGTCTTGGTGGTTCCAAACTTCTTCCATTTAAGAATGATGGCCAATGTGGTCTTGGGGACTTTAATGCTGCAGAATTTTTTTGTACCCTTCCACAGATCTGTGTCTTGACATAATCCTGTCTTGGAGCTCTGCAGACAATTCCTTCGACGTCATGGCTTGGTTTTTGCTCTGACATGCACTGTCAACTGTGGGACCTTATAGACAGGTGTGTGCCTTTACAAATCATGTCCAGTCAATTGAATTTACCACAGGTGGACTCCAATCAAGTTGTAGAAACATCTCAAGGATGATCAATGGAAACAGGATGCACCTGGGCTCAATTTCGAGTCTCGTAGCAAAGGGTCTGAATACTTATGCAAATAAGGTATTTATTTTATTTCATAAACCTGTTTTCACTTCATCATTATGGGGTATTGTGTGTAGATTGCTGAGGATTTAAAAAATATTTATTTTTAGAATAAGGCTGTGTGGATAAAGTCAAGGGGTCTGAATACTATCCGAAAGCACTGTGTCTCTAAATCAATGTTATCATGACACCAAACCATCACAAAACGACCCATGCTCATAACCTCCCTCGCCCCTACCACCCTCCCTCACCTGCCTCCCTCGCCCCTACCACCCTTCCTCACCTGCCTCCCTCGCCCCTACCACCCTTCCTCACCTGCCTCCCTCGCCCCTACCACCCTCCCTCACCTGCCTCCCTCGCCCCTACCACCCTTCCTCCCTGCCTGCGTCTTCTTTTCCAGATGTCTATACACCACGGGGACCTTGTTGATCACTGGCTCCAGTCCAGGTATTTTTATAACATATTGAAATGTCGGTTAGCGTGTCTAGACCTTCGGTCTCTAATTGACGTTATCATTTTTTATTGAGGAATTATTGCCCCCCCCCCCCCCCCGCTTCTCTCTCACACACACAGAGCAGTCAGCGTTGCTGTTTCCTGCCATCTCGTGTCTGATCACATCTGGAATGTTGTTCTACACCACCAATGCTCAGGTTGGTCTCTTTCAAAGCTACAGTCTGTCATTTCTATGTCATGACATGCATTTGGTCAACAAATGGTAAACTTGTGGTCATCTCTGTACCTCTGTCTTCTTCAGGTGGGGAACCTGTTCGACAGCCACCGTTCCACGGTCATATCGGTCTACGCCGGGGCCTTCGACTCCTCCGCCGCTGTCTTCCTCATCATCAAGGTAACACAGCATCTTCCTTATGACTATCCTTATGACTATTCCTCAATGTGGGACATGTTTAATGAGGGTTTATACTGTTTAAAACCTCCTGACTTCCTGAATATTCCTCAATGTGGGACATGTTTAATGAGGGTTTATACTGTTTAAAACCTTCTGACTTCCTGAATATTCCTCAATGTGGGACATGTTTAATGAGGGTTTATACTGTTGAAAACATCCTAACTTCCTGAATATTCCTCAATGTGGGACAGGTTTAATGAGGGTTTGAACTGTTTAAAACCTCCTGACTTCCTGAATATTCCTCAATGTGGGACATGTTTAATGAGGGTTTATACTGTTTAAAACCTTCTGACTTCCTGAATATTCCTCAATGTGGGACATGTTTAATGAGGGTTTATACTGTTTAAAACCTTCTGACTTCCTGAATATTCCTCAATGTGGGACATGTTTAATGAGGGTTTATACTGTTGAAAACCTTCTGACTTCCTGAATATTCCTCAATGTGGGACATGTTTAATGAGGGTTTATACTGTTTAAAACCTTCTGACTTCCTGAATATTCCTCAATGTGGGACATGTTTAATGAGGGTTTATACTGTTGAAAACATCCTAACTTCCTGAATATTCCTCAATGTGGGACATGTTTAATGAGGGTTTATACTGTTGAAAACCTTCTGACTTCCTGAATATTCCTCAATGTGGGACATGTTTAATGAGGGTTTGAACTGTTTAAAAACTCCTGACTTCCTGAAAATTCCTCAATGTGGGACAGATTTCCTGTGTTTGAACTGTTGCACAGTCAGCACATGCTGTTTTCAGAAGGGACTACAACAACTCAAATGTAGCATCTCTAGATGAACCATGAATCCAAACGGTCATTAATGATTTGCTTCTCCTCAATCTGACCTTTGACTGACTGCTTTATTCCATTGTGACAGATGCAGATACTTAGCTCAGGCAAAAACATCAATGATTTAAGTAATCACTGATAATCAAAAGCGGTGAAGTAAGGATTCATACATGCTGTATATAACCTCTCCCTCTTTCTCTCTCTCTCTCTCTGAAGTTTTTGTATGAAAGAGGGATCTCTTTCCACTCCTCCTTCCTCGTTCTCTCCGTCTGCAGCGTCATCCACGTCTTCCGGACATTCTTCCTCATGCCCAAGACCCACATCCCCTACCCACTCCCCGACAGATACGCTTACGGGTCAGAAGAACTGTGACTCCCACGATGCACCACCACACCACACAACCAGACTAACAGTTACCATGGTGACCGACCACTATGGAAGCCAAACAGGACTGTCGTCGCCGTGATTTTAAAGCGGTGACTCTGACTCAGCTCTTTGTGACAGGGTGAGCTGCGGTGGCCGGCGTTGGAAGAGAGAGGGAGAGAGAGGAGATAAGGAGGGAGGAGGAGGAGAGAGAAAAGGAGATGTGAATGCCAAATATCAGAGGAATGCTGTGTTACAGAAGGCCGAGAGTGCCCCGCTGCAGTTGCAGGACAAAGCAGGACCTTCCAGACCCGATCAGCCTGAGAGAGGTAAGAAACCTGGTCATCCCAGTCAATTCAATTAAATATAAAGGGCTTTATTGGCATGAAATAGTCCTACATATTGTAAAAGTTAAAAAGCACTGAGAAAGTGAGCAACGTCATTCACTCAGACACCTCATACAGCCACACGAGCATCATAGAATATTTCCCCAACCAACACCCAGTCTCTGTCCTCCTCCCTTCCTCCGTCTCTCCCTCTCTCTCTGTCCTTCAACCCCCCTCCTTCTCTCTCTCTCTGTCCTTCCCCCCTCTCCGTCTGTCTCTCTCTCTCTCTGTCCTTCAACCCCCCTCCTTCTCTCTCTCTCTGTCCTTCACCCCTCTCCTTCTCTCTCTCTCTCTCTCTCTCTCTCTCAGTTACCAGTTTTAGGAGTTGTGTCCTGTCCTGGTTCTTCCTGTGGCACCTGGTCTGGGTGGCTGTCATGCAGTTCTGTCACTTCCTGTTCATCGCCACGCTGAACCCCATGCTCAACCGGCTGGCCAACAGAGACCAGACCCTGGGTAAAAACTACCAGAAAAACACAAATACAACTATTTTTCTGCCTCTGTGTAGACTACTTCTCTAATTTAGTGGTTAGTGGTTTCTGTACAGCACTTCGAGATATTAGCTGATGTACGAAGGGCTATATAAAATAAACTTGATTTGATTATCAATGCTGTTCTTTTCTCTCTCTCTTCCTCCGTCTGTCTCTTGTTCTCTATCTCTACCCCCACCTTCTCTCTCTCTTTCACCCCCCCTCTCTCTTTCTTTCTTTCAGTGAGTCAGTACACCAATGCCTTTGCCTTCACCCAGCTCTGTGGGGTCCTCTGTGGTCCCTGGAACGGCCTCATCATGGACAGACACAAGGGGAAGCCACTGGCTCCAGGTGGGTGACATCATTGACGTTAAGGGCAGGTGACGGTGTGGGCATTAGAATAAGAATCACCTTTATTAACCAAGTACATTTACACATAGTCACAATGTTACCTGGTGATACGGTGCTGCTAGTGATAGACAACATTTACACACAGTCACAATGTTACCTGGTGATATGGTGCTGCTAGTGATAGACAACATTTACACACAGTCACAATGTTACCTGATGATATGGTGCTGCTAGTGATAGACAACATTTACACACAGTCACAATGTTACCTGGTGATATGGTGCTGCTAGTGATAGACAACATTTACACACAGTCACAATGTTACCTGGTGATATGGTGCTGCTAGTGATAGACACCACATAGTCACAATGTTACCTGGTGATATGGTGCTGCTAGTGATAGACAACATTTACACACAGTCACAATGTTACCTGGTGATATGGTGCTGCTAGTGATAGACAACATTTACACACAGTCACAATGTTACCTGGTGATATGGTGCTGCTAGTGATAGACAACACACAGTCACAGTGTTACCTGGTGATATGGTGCTGCTAGTGATAGACAACACATAGTCACAATGTTACCTGGTGATATGGTGCTGCTAGTGATAGACAACACACAGTCACAGTGTTACCTGGTGATATGGTGCTGCTAGTGATAGACAACACATAGTCACAATGTTACCTGGTGATATGGTGCTGCTAGTGATAGACAACATTTAGAGACAGAATACAGACAATGAAGTTTAAACAAAAATTACATACATTATATTATAAACTGGCTGGTTCGAGCCCTGAATGCTGATTGGCTGACAGCCGTGGTATATCAGACCGTATTCCATGGGTATGACAAAACATGTATTTTTACTACTCTAATTACGTTGGTAACCAGTTTATAACAGCAATAAGGCACCTCAGGTTTGTGGTATATGGCCAATATACCACGGCTAAGGACTGTATACAGGCAGTCTGCGTTGCGTCGTGTGTAAGAACAGCCCTTAGCCGTGGTATATTGGACATATACCTCAAACCCCCTCAGGCCTTATTGCTTAATTAGGTGTCTTTAGGTGGCCATTTTGTGAAGTAGTCTGGCCTGACTGCTGGCTGTGGATCTGCAGTTGCACTTTGTGATAACTGTTGATTGGTTGATACATCTATTGATTTAGATGGTGAATAAGTCCTGGAAAAGCTTACAGCTGTAGTTAAAGATGGACTCTATTTATTTAAACACAGTAGACCCAAGCAACAAGCAGTTAAAATGAAAGTCGTAAGTATCTCAATCAACCTTTCATCCTCACCTAACTCTTTCTATGTCTTTCCCCTCCCTCCCTCACCTCTCTCCGACCCTCTCTCTCTCCCTCACCTCCCTCCCTCCCACATCTCTCTGACACACTCTCCCATCTCTCTACCCCTCTTTCTCTCCCAAAAGGAGAGACGAAGCAAGAAGCCGACCTGCGCTCCTCTTCTCTCTCCCTCTTCCTCACCTCCCTCCAGTGCCTCATCTTCTACGTCTGCTTCTCTTCTCCTCTCCTTCCTCTCCAGTACCTCACCTTCATCCTGCAAGTCCTCAACAGTGCCTTCATCTATGGTGGACACCAAGCCTTCCTCACCATCGCGTACGTTCACACTGTGTGTGTTATGTCTCCTATCCTAAAGCACCCCCAGCCCCACCACAGCAATTTAACCCTACCTCTACCACCATTACTACTATTGCTTTTACCATCGAGGACCACTTTGGAAATAAGCATTTTAATTAATACTTTAAAGTGATATCCTCTGGGTCCACATTATACATTTTGTTGTATATGTCTGTTACCTAAAATAAATTCAATTCAACAAAAGAAAACTCCACTAGTCATCCATTAGTTTAATCCGTCTGTCTTCTTCTTTTCCTCTCGTCTCCCCAACAGGTTTCCCGGCTGCCATTTTGGTAAGTTGTCTGGTATGATAACATCTCTGTCAGCTGTGGTTCTGCTGCTCCAGTTCCCTGTTCTACACCTCATCAGAGAGTTCCTGCATGGAGACCCTATCTATGTGAGTCAGTCAGTCAACTTCTTTATCCTACAGAAAACAGTAGGGGTCTCATACCTGTGTAATGAACTAGGGTTATATACCTTTGAGTGTTTACCAAGCCTCTCATCGAGTACCCGCTGTTGTTCTACGTATTTGGTGTATTCCAGAACTAGCACAACTGTTTCAACAAGTGAGGGGCTTGGTGATGACTAGATTGATGGAATCAGATGTGCTAGAACTGTAATACATTAAGTAAGTAGAATGGCTGGAGTACTGGAGAGGATGTTTTGGGAAACAGATAGACCACAGGCTCTGCACAAGGGGGGCTCAATCTTTGTGTTCTTCTTCCCACCTCTCCTCTCCTCCAGGTGAACGTGGGTCTGACCCTCCTCACCCTCCTCACCTTCATCCACCCCCTCCACGTCCACCTCCACTGCCGCTCTCTAGCCAATCAGAGGAGGGCTAAACAGGAAGTGACAAACTCGGGGTCAAAGGTCACGTGCAACAGGCTGGTGGGGATGTGACGATAAACCAACAACAACAGTGGTGCGTCTCAATAGTCTAAAGTCGCTTCCTCTCCTTGTCTCCTTTCCTTTGACAACATTGATCTGATTAAATTGGACAGGTGGAAAACAGGGTATATGTCCCAAATGGTGCCCTATCCCCTACATAGTGCACTACTTTTGATGGACCCTGGTTAAAAGTAGTGCACTATAGTTTTGCCAAAGGGTACATTGAGACACAGACAGGTGCCTCTGTAGGACGCCTTCCCTTCGCCATCTTGCTTTCACTTGTCCGGTGAAGGAGAGGAGACGAGGAGAGAAAGCATCTTTAGACTGTTAGGATGCATCCAGGACAATTGACACTACATCATCGACAATGCCACTGACTGTTCAAGGCAGGGCAAAGGAGGACAGTGCCAAAGTGAAGACCTACTGTAATGTGTGTGTTAACCTGTCTGATTGTAATAAAGAATACAACTAAACTGTGAAACAACAAAGTCCAAAGTATAGTTTAATTGATAAGTTGAATGGTCAAAATATCAATCACAATGGGTTATATATGTGGCTCCCAAGTGGCGCAGCGGTCTACAGCACTGCATCTCAGTGCTAGAGGCGTCACTACAGACCCTGGTTCGATCCCGTATCACAACCGGCCGTGATCGGGAGTCCCATAGGGCGATGCAGAATTGGACTCAGCATGCGCCCGCAAATGTTTATTCAACTCTCTCATGTACTTACGGTAAATTGAATGAGACGTCATCACGTCATGTTGCATTGTTATTATTGTAGACACAGGAACAGGGATTTGTAAACCGCTATGAGCTGGGCTTTAACTACCCAACCAAGTGTCCACTTACAGGCCACAGTGTTTAAACATATTAAAAATCAATATCGTTATTTTCCCTTTAAAACTTGCCATTATCAATATCTAGCTAGCTAGGCTATTCTAGCTAGAATGTCGGGGACCGTAATGTTTCAGACGCAGTTGTCGTCCATCATGGAAGCTCTATCCTCCGCCGCCATGGCGGAGATAACCAAACTGGTGGACGAGTACTCCACGTTTTTACGTGGGGAACTGTCACGGAAAAAACACGATAACGAAATCCTGATGAAAAAGCTGAAAGTAGTTGAAAACCGGCACCGGAAAAAGACATCTACGATTGAACACGGCGGGGACGGAGTTGGCACTGTGCTGCGCGAGAGACTTTGGAACGGGGGTTCCCTACCGCACCACACGCCCCGTACGTGTTTATGGATTTCATTTTAAATGCTTGGTGCTTTTAAATCGACAGTCGAAAATGAAGTAATGTGGCCTCTTCTCTTTCCATGCAGAAACCAACAGAGAACAAAAGCCCAACCAAGTCTTTACGCAGCAGGGTTGCAGCAGCAACTCGAGTAATGGACCCGCGGCGCGGGCGGGACAATGGACGGACGAGGTAGTGTAGCCGCTACACATTACACTTTTTTGTTTTATCAGCAGTAAAATAGTTAATCGTGGGCATGGTATTGATATTATTTTCAGCTGAATTATATGGTATAATTTACATAAGGATTAATACAACATTTTCTAAAATAGGCTAATAGGCTAGTATAGGATAAAAGTATTAATGCATTACACAGGCATACATGCAGGTAAGTGTTTATGTAATTCGCCTCCAATTAACAATGCATTGATCACACTATCACCGTGTGTCCCGTCTGTCCGTTGACAGACCACTGTAACAGTTACCATCAAACAAGAGAGACTGGAGGAGGACGGCCCAGGGGAATGTGGTGCCCCAAATGAACTGAGGATGAATGGTGAGCGAGACAAACCACGTTTCCATCCACCGTTTTTATACAAGGAAAGTCATGCCGATTTTTTTTTTATCACTACAGCTGTGATGGAAACAAAGTTTCGGAACAATTTTATAAATGCCAACAGATAATTTGTTCATTCGACATGGTGGAACCTTTTTGTCTGTTAAAGGAATTATGCGAGAATTGGCGATTGAAACGCCTCTATGCGCAAATATTGATATTATAACCATCATATCGAAGTAAACGTGGAGTCACGTGATGATATGTTGTGTGCTAGTCCCACTAGGACTCGGGAAACCATGCAGTTGATTAGGCTACAGATGAAATAACATGATTAACTTCAGGGTGGTGCTGCTCCTTTCCCATAAATATCATTGGTCTGATTCTGGGGATGCTTGACTGCCGTTTGACAAATATTCTCGCTCCATAATAATTTAGGTTTAAAGTTTATTTCCTGCAATTCTACACATTTTGTAATGGGTCGCAGAGAATATTTTGCCATTTTAATGGTCACTTTCTTGCAATTCTATACATTTTGCAATGTCTAATGTGTATTAATGTGTTATTTAAGTGAATCAACAAAATAAACCTAGCAAAAAAATGTTTAGTTGATCTGGACATTTCTGACAAGTTATTTATAGCTCTCTAAGGTATGCAATGGCTGACATGACAAGAGGAACTGATGTGGTACTACCCAACTTCCAAACTGCACCTTGTGCATTCTCCTGTTTCAAGTTGAAAGCCGGACTGAGTTCCTTTTTTAAAATCCGCAACAAGTCCATTTGGTGGAAACACACCACTGGTGGGAAAATGTACATATTTTCTTATGCAGATTTTAGAATATTCACATTAAATTGGATGTAAACCTAGCTACTGAGAGAGAAGGAAAGAGCTTAAATGAAATGAGGGAGGAAGGGAGGCCAAGTTCAAACATCCAGATAGCAAAATGCAATATTACATGGCGGTGGTGATGATGGTGGTGGTAGTGATGATGATGATGCCGATGATGGTGGTGGTGAAGATGATGATGATGACATTGCCTTCTGTTCTCTATCCCGTGTTGCCCCCTCTCCTGCATGTAAGCTCCTGAGCATTCCACCACTCCACTGGTCGCCCGGCAACCGCATCCCACTGATCAGAGCAGTTTTGAGGAGGACTGGGGGTTCCAGAGTACACCACCAGGGGGTAGAGATGAGCTCACTGACTCTATGGAACACAACATAGAAGTGGAACATAGAACTATGGGACACCACATAGAACAGGAACATAGAACTATGGAACACCTAGAACTAGAACATAGAACTCTGGAACATGACCTCAGTAGCAGCTCTCACTGCCTGGACCAGGACCAGCCTGTAGTAGTTGAGGAGATCCGCCTCAAGAGGGAGCCAGAGAGCCCATGTCCAGACCTCAACCCACTACCGGGAGGAGAACCAGGCCTGGAGGTCGACCAGGAGGATCTGGGCCAAACGTACCCCGAGTATGCAGCACTGAACCTGGGGTACGGTGGCTACACAGACACCTCTGGTCTATTTTTCACCTACTCGTCAGAAAACCAACTACAACAACGCACTTCCTCCTCGACAACGACCACAGACGATTACGCATCGTTCCCGGGGAAACACACCGTCACCGTCATGCCTGGTCACCATGGAGACCAAAGAGGAAGTGGTGGGACTGTCAGAACTCGAGCTCCCCTCAGTAAAGAGAAGGAGGGGAGGTTCGTATGCAAACATTGTGGGAAGGGTTTCCCCTACATCAGCTGCCTTAAGCGGCACGCCCTCAACCACACGAGAGAGAGGATGCATCACTGCTCCGTGTGTGGGCGGAGCTTCATCAGACCCAGTCACCTGAGGAGGCATGAACTGCTCCACACGGGTGTCCGACCCTTCGCCTGCGCACTATGTGGACGCCACTTCTCGCATGGTGCACACCTCCAAGCTCACATGAAGACACACACGTGATGGAAGTGCCCTGTGTGTGACGTAATTGATGTGTGTGTGTGTGTGTGACGTAATTGACTTCTTGTTTTACATATGATCTAAAGTTTTATGTGGAAAGACTTGAACCAGTTTTACAAAGGGGGATTCCACATAAAATCAAGAGTTCAATACATACAGTAGACATCTGTTCTGTGAATTGGCCTTTATTGTAGCCTGCTGTGTTGCTAGGCAGTTTCTGAGTAAAATGCTGATGGTTGAGATGGCTGCTTTCATTGGTCAAGTTACTTTTTAATTCCAGAAGATGTATTTTATTATTGCTGTCAAATCATATTCCAAGTTAGTATTTCCATTTTACAATGAATGACATTATCATCAGAAATCCCACACAGCTGTGAGTAGCTAGGCCTACTTTTAGAGTGTATATTTAAGGCCTGAGGGGGTGTGGTATATGGCCAAGGCTAAGGGCTGTTCTTATGCACAACACAACACGGAGTGTCTGGACACAGGTGGTATATTGGCTATATACCACAAACCCCCGAGGTGCCTTATTGCTATTATAAACTGGTTACAAGTGTAATTAGAACAGGAAAAATACATGTTTTGTCATACCCCTGGTATATGCCTGATATACCATGGTTTTCAGCCAATTAGCACTCAGGGCTCTACCACCCAGTTTATAATTAGATGTAAGCAACTGGAGACAACTCACCACTCACATATATTTTAGTCATTTAGCCTAGTCCCCAATGGCTGGCCAACGCTTGCGTCGCGTGCACCATGCAGCGCAGGTGGAAAAACAGACAGCGAATGGACTGGCACATCGCGGCGCCTGCGCGTAATGGTGACGAGGTGTCTGTTTAGAGTTCTACCACAAATCAACAAGAGGATCGACATTAAACAAAGTGAGTAGCTGGTATATAGGCTAATATCTGAATGTATAGGCTACAGCCTATGTATGGCATAGTTTTCATAGCCTACGATTTATGATTAATGCTGCATGGTTGAACTGTGGCCAGTGTAATAATTGTCATAAAAGTTGCTCTACCATAGCCATACACGTTTTTATTGTTTTATGACAGCACAGTGTCCTACACTGGCCAACGTCCCGTTATAACCGAACTATTTTACTGTCTATTTTGAGGCGTTTTGGCACCATACTACAGATTGCGCGCAAAGAAAACACAGTAATGCAATGACCGCATGGCGGATTAGTCTGTAGCTAATCTGATGTGGATTACCGTTATAGGGCGAGTGTACTTTATCTGTTGTAGTCTTCCCGCACTGTAATGTAGGCTACAGCTCAGTACACATTCTCATACCATTAGCGGATTTACTACGCATTAGACCGTAGCCGATAGTCTCTAGTCTGTATTATTCCGATTTCCGAATTTGTATTATAATTATTTATCCTTAAAGTGTTTGATGTGCACTATGTATTATTATTATTATTAATTGTTATTGCATTATTACACCTGACACGTGTTGTGATGCCTCTTCACGTGTATATTTTAGGGGGAAGATGAACAATCGCCTCTCAAAGCAAATGACAGGATCATTTATGAAATGGCAACAAAGGAATGAACAAAAGTCATGAGTTACACACTGAAGAAAAGAGAGGGAAATAAACACAAAGTGGAACAACAAGGAAGTGAGAAAGAAAGAGGAAGAGAAACACATCTATAGACAGAGGGGCTGTGAGAGCGACCAGTTTACACTGCAGGTTGAGAAACTTCCCACTCCTCGTGGGTTTAACCACTAGGCCTACTATTATGACAACTCATGTTAGTGTGCTATGAACTCAAATTCTACTGCTATTATTTCTACTATGGCCACCACTACCACTTCAAGTCTTAGGTGTTTGAAACCTGTCATAAAACGTGTTATCTCTAACAGCCATTGATTGAGAAGGGGAGTTAACCAGTATATTTTCTGATAGTGCAGTTTGAATTGGAATGCCACTCCTTATCTCTCCCACCCAGCACTCCTTTCTAGTGATACAGCTACTTTTCAGCCAGTCGCTCTCAAATACTCAAAGCAAGTATCAAGAGGGATATAAAGGATAGAGAGGGAGAGAGAGAGCGAGGGGGAGAGAGAAAGAGAGAGAGAGAGGGAGGACATATAGAAAAGTAAGACATAAGAGTCAGAGGATAGAAAAGGGGTCTCTTTGAATACAGTCACCCATTAACCTCACATTAATAAGACAACAAGAACAGTCCTTTGAGTGACAGTTAAACAGGCAGCAAGCCAGTCAGTCAGAGCAGGGAGTCAGTTAGTCAGCCAGGCAGGTAGCTATCAGTCGGTCAGCCAGCAAGCCAGTCAGAGCAAGGACTCAGTCAGCCAGGCAGGTAGCTAGTCAGCCAGCCAGTCAGGCAGTCAGTCTGTTAATCAGCGAGGATGCTGGGATGCGAGGGGGGAGGGGTAGGGTTGCGCTACAGACTGACCCTGGCCACAGGGCTGGTGGAGTGTCTGTGTTTCGCCGGCGTGGTCTTCGGTTGGGCATCGCTGGTCTTCGTCCTGAAGACAGATGGATACTTCGCTGACCTCTGTGTCAATCTGACTACTGGACCCAACAGTACAGTGGAAACAGGTGAGTAGTTCAATGCTATTCAGTTCAATATGACAGAATAGAATAGATTGGAATAGAATATGAAGCACATCTGAGGAGTTCATACTAGAAAACTGAAGGACTTCTATCTTTCTCCCCCTCTCTATCTCTCTGTATTCCTCTCTTTCTGTATTCAATCTCTCACTCTGCCCCATCCCCCCTCCCTCGCACTCTCTCTCCTCATCCATCCATCCATCTCTCTCTCTCTCTCTCTCTCAGATTGTAGTGGAGAGGATGAACAGTTCTCCCTGGTCTTCATCATCCCTAATCTCTCTCCCCATCCCTCCATCTCTCTCTTTCTCAGACTGTAGTGGACAGGATGAATAGGTCTCCCTGGTCTTCATCATCCCTAATCTCTCTCCCCATCCCTCCATCTCTCTCTTTCTCAGACTGTAGTGGACAGGATGAACAGGTCTCCCTGGTCTTCATCATCCCTAATCTCTCTCCCCATCCCTCCATCTCTCTCAGACTGTAGTGGACAGGATGAACAGTTCTCTCTGGTCTTCACCGTCACCTCCTTTATGAACAACTTCCTCACGCTTCCCAACGGATTCATCTTCGACCGCTTCGGCACCATGGCAACGAGGCTTCTGGGAATGTGAGTCTTTTTTAAACTACAGAAATCCAGGCTTCATTACTAGGGCCCAGAGTTTTTCCTGCCCTGGTCAGGTAAGGATGGCGATATACCCATATACAATGTGATATATGGCATATCCATTGCAAATAATTCTTACAATGTTAACAATTAAAGGATATAACTAGGTCCTGACCTCTGACCAGTATTTCCAGGACATCCACAGAGTTTATTTACACATAGTCAATTAATAACAATTCTTCAGTAAGTTTATAGCTAGACCGTCGCCTAGACGAGAGAGAGAGAGTGAGTGAGTCACTGAGTCAAAAGGGGGTGGGAAGGTGAGGGTCCATTCCTGGTTTACTCAGGCATTGTTTTTGTAGAATGTGTATGCATATTTTAATCTAAGTTCTACAGGTTTATTGAGGTTGTCTTCTGACCCACTGAGAAATGTGTCAGCGACTAAAGTTTAACAGACCATAACCCACTGTGTGATACCTCTTTATCTACCTCTGCTCTGTGTTTCCCCTCAGATGTCTCTACACCACTGGTACACTGATGGTTGCCTTCTCCAGTTCAGGTGAACATAGACTGTACAGTATAACGGTTGTTATTCAATCAGAACAGCTCTTGATATTTGTTATTTGATAAATGAACAAAGACAATCAATCAAATGTATTTATAAAGCCCTATTTACATCAGCAGATGTCACAAAGGGCTTGTAAGGAAACCCATCCTAAAACCCTAAACAGCAAGCAATGCAGATGTAGAAGCACGGTGGCTAGGAAAAACTCCCTAGAAAGGCAGGAACCTAGGAAGAAACCTAGAGAGGAACCAGGCTCTGGCTGTTCCCGGTGGAAATTATAAGAGTACATGGCCATTAAGGCCAGATCGTTCTTCAAGATGTTCGAACGTTCATCGATGACCAGCAGGATCAAATAATAATCACAGTGGTTATAGAGGGTGCAACGGGTCAGCACCTCAGGAGTAAGTGTCAGTTGGCTTTTCATAGCCGAGCATTCAGAGGTCGAGAGACAGGTCGAGAGAGAGAGACACCGGGAGAAGGAGAGAGAGGGTTGAAACAGCAGGTCCGGGATAAGGTAGCACGTCAGGCAGACCAGCAGAAACTAGAGCAGGAGTACGACCAGGTGGACTGGGGACGGGGACCCTGCAAAAGCATTAGGAAGAGCACATTCCTAGTGTAGAATGTTGGATGAGTAGAGATTGAACTTGACCTATGCTGTCTCTGTGTCTATCTCTCTATCTCTCTCTCTAATAGCTCTGTCCATGCTGCTGTTCCCAGCCCTGTCCTTCATCGCAGTAGGAGGTATATTGTTCCTCATCACAAACATACAGGTACAGCAGCATGCCATGACTCCTCAGTTTCAACACAGTTCCAGACAGTACAAACAGTATTCATTACATCTGTGTAACAGGTGTATGTCACACACTATTTTGTCTGGCACATAAAACTGATATTTATTCAGTAAATACCGTATTTCTACTGTATACTATATGGATACTGTGTTTATACTGTGTACTATATGGATACTGTATTTCTACTGTATACTATATGGATACTGTGTTTATACTGTGTACTATATGGATACTGTATTTCTACTGTATACTATATGGATACTGTATTTCTACTGTATACTAAATGGATACTGTATTTCTACTGTGTACTATATGGCTACTGTATTTCTACTGTGTACTATATGGATACTGTATTTCTACTGTGTACTATATGGATACTGTATTTATACTGTGTACTATATGGATACTGTATTTCTACTGTATACTAAATGGATACTGTATTTCTACTGTGTACTATATGGATACTGTATTTCTACTGTGTACTATATGGGTGGATGTATTCTTCTTGGATGAATGTCCACACTTGTTGAACTGTTGTTCGCTACTATAGGTTGGGAACCTGTTTGGCTCCCATCGTTCCACCATCATCACCCTCTATAATGGAGCCTTCGACTCTTCCTCGGCTGTCTTCCTCATCATCAAGGTATCACAGAACTCACACATACTGTAGCCTACAGGACAGAGGCCTCTCTCTGAGAGAAAAATGCTCTGCTCGTCAGGTTACTAGATAACTGCCTTAAAAAGGCCAAGTGTATAAAACAGATTAATTTGATTATATATTGTAGATATATCCCATATAATGATAATATTTGTATATATTGTAGATATATCCCATATATTGATTATATTTGTAGATATTGTAGATATATCCCATATAATATTATATTTGTAGATATATCCCATATAATATTATATTTGTAGATATATCCCATATATTGATTATATTTGTAGATATTGTAGATATATCCCATATAATGATTATATTTGTATATATTGTAGATATATCCCATATATTGATTATATTTGTAGATATTGTAGATATATCCCATATAATGATTATATTTGTAGATATATCCCATATATTGATTATATTTGTATATATTGTAGATATATCCCATATATTGATTATATTTTCAGATATTGTAGATATATCCCATATAATGATTATATTTGTAGATATATCCCATATAATGATTATATTTGTAGATATTGTAGATATATCCCATATAATATTATATTTGTAGATATTGTAGATATATCCCATATAATGATTATATTTGTAGATATTGTAGATATATCCCATATAATATTATATTTGTAGATATATCCCATATATTGATTATATTTGTAGATATTGTAGATATATCCCATATAATGATTATATTTGTAGATATTGTAGATATATCCCATATAATATTATATTTGTAGATATATCCCATATAATATTATATTTGTAGATATTTGTAGATATATCCCATATAATATTATATTTGTAGATATATCCCATATATTGATTATATTTGTAGATATTGTAGATATATCCCATATAATGATTATATTTGTAGATATTGTAGATATATCCCATATAATGATTATATTTGTAGATATATCCCATATAATGATTATATTTGTAGATATTGTAGATATATCCCATATAATATTATATTTGTAGATATTGTAGATATATCCCATATAATGATTATATTTGTAGATATTGTAGATATATCCCATATAATATTATATTTGTAGATATATCCCATATATTGATTATATTTGTAGATATTGTAGATATATCCCATATAATGATTATATTTGTAGATATTGTAGATATATCCCATATAATATTATATTTGTAGATATATCCCATATAATATTATATTTGTAGATATTTGTAGATATATCCCATATAATATTATATTTGTAGATATATCCCATATATTGATTATATTTGTAGATATTGTAGATATATCCCATATAATGATTATATTTGTAGATATTGTAGATATATCCCATATAATATTATATTTGTAGATATATCCCATATAATATTATATTTGTAGATATTTGTAGATATATCCCATATAATATTATATTTGTAGATATATCCCATATAATGATTATATTTGTAGATATTGTAGATATATTCCATATAATATTATATTTGTAGATATTGTAGATATATCCCATATATTGATTATATTTGTATATATTTCCCATATATTGATTATATTTGTATATATATCCCATATATTGATTATATTTGTATATATATCCCATATATTGATGATATTTTTATTATATGTAGTCATGGTCGTTTAATAGCTATCCATTGGTGGCTCTCCGTGCGTCTCTCCCTCCGTCTCAGGTGATGTATGAAGGAGGGGTCTCCCTCCGCTCCTCCTTCCTCATTCTCTCCGTCTGCAGTGTCATCCACCTCCTCAGGACGTTCTTCCTCATGCCCAACACCCACATTCCCTACCCACTCCCTGAGGGCTTCACCTATGGGTGAGAACTACAACTCCCACACATATGATAGTATTAATCTGACCAGGCCCTATGATACATAATGCCATAGTATGTATGGAGGTTGTAGTTGTTACCTAGAGAACTACGACTCGCAGAGGGCCTGGGGGTTTTCCAGACCATGGAGTGTTTCCTTGTCAGATTACTTGGGCAGGAAAAAGTCCTGTACATGTTCATAGATAAATGCAAAACGAAATTAAATCATTATTAATAATTATTTGTGTTTGGCATTTAACAAATGGTATTGATTTGTTAGGTCAGTCTCAATGACATGCATTCATATCAGATGGGTGACCCTGATGATAAACATATTTGATTATACCCTGGTGCTTCCTTTTCAACAGCGTGAACCCTGGAAAGTCCAACAGCTACAACGTAGAGGAGTTTGAGAAGACTCGAGAGACGGGGATGACATCAGAGGGGGAGGGGCCAGCGGAGACCGACGACATGCCCCTACAGTCTGATGACGGGCAGCAGTCGGAAAACTCTGGGAAAGGTGTCGTTTGGCCAACTACAATCTTTAATCTGGCCGGGGAATGGAAGGTGCATTTTGTTGACTCAAATGTTTTTCCTCTCTCACACACACACACTCTCTCAGTGGCCAGTTTCAGGAGCTGTGTGCAGTCGTGGTTCTTCCTGTGGCATCTGGTGTGGCTGTCTGTCATGCAGCTGAGACACTACCTCTTCATCGGAACACTGAACCCCATGCTCAACCGGCTGGCCGACAACGACTCAGCCCTGGGTAAACCACACACATGAACACACACACGCATGCACACACCAAAGCATAGGTTCACTGAATGAATCTAAATACTCCCTCCCCCCTTCTCTCTTTCTCCCCCCTCTCTCTCTCTCTCTTTCAGTGAGTCAGTACACCAATGCCTTTGCCTTCACCCAGCTGTTTGGGGTCCTCTGTGCTCCCTGGAACGGCCTCATCATGGACAGACACAAGGGGAAGCCACTGGCTCCAGGTGGGTGACATGGCTCTAGCTTAGTAACAACAGGATGGTGTTCAATAGAGCACAAAGTAGCAAAATGTTAAGCAATGAAAGACGATAATGGGTATCCTTATTGGGTCAGGTAGTAGGCCTACCTCCTGTTTCAGTCTAGAATATATTTTTTAAATCCTATTTCATGCCTAATGAGCATGGCCATGGTTCTGGTGTGTGTGTGTGTCCATCATCCTCACCCAACCTTTCTCTCACCTCCTCCGTCTATAGGAGAAACAGGTAAGGAGGCAGACCTGCGCTCCTCCTCTCTCTCCCTCTTCCTCACCTCCCTCCAGTGCCTCCTCTTCTCCATCTGCGCCTCCTCTCCTCTCCTCCCTCTCCAGTACCTCACCTTCATCCTGCAGGTCCTCAACCGCTCCTTCCTCTACGGAGGCAACGCAGCCTTCGTCAGCATCGCGTGAGTGAAAGAGGGATAAAGAGACAGATAGTGGGGGGCAGAGTGGCAGATTAATAGGGGGGGCAGAGTGGCAGATTAATAGTGGGGGGCAGAGTGGCAGATTAATAGTGGGGACAGAGTGGCAGATTAATAGTGGGGCCTGAGTGGCAGATTAATAGTGGGGGGCAGAGTGGCAGATTAATAGTGGGGGGCAGAGTGGCAGATTAATAGTGGGGGCAGAGTGGCAGATTAATAGTGGGGGCAGAGTGGCAGATTAATAGTGGGGGGCAGAGTAGCAGATTAATAGTGGGGTCAGAGTGGCAGATTAATAGTGGGGGCAGAGTAGCAGATTAATAGTGGGGGCAGAGTGGCAGATTAATAGTGGGGGGCAGAGTGGCAGATTAATAGTGGGGGGCAGAGTGGCAGATTAATAGTGGGGGGCAGAGTGGCAGATTAATAGTGGGGGGCAGAGTGGCAGATTAATAGTGGGGGGCAGAGTGGCAGATTAATAGTGGGGGGGCAGAGTGGCAGATTAATAGTGGGGGGCAGAGTGGCAGATTAATAGTGGGGGGCAGAGTGGCAGATTAATAGTGGGGGGCAGAGTGGCAGATTAATAGTGGGGGGCAGAGTGGCAGATTAATAGTGGGGTCAGAGTGGCAAATTAATAGTGGGGTCAGAGTGGCAGATTAATAGTGGGATCAGAGTGGCAGATTAATAGTGGGGGGCAGAGTGGCAGATTAATAGTGGGATCAGAGTGGCAGATTAATAGTGGGGGGCAGAGTGGCAGATTAATAGTGGGGGGCAGAGTGGCAGATTAATAGTGGGATCAGAGTGGCAGATTAATAGTGGGGGCAGAGTGGCAGATTAATAGTGGGGGGCAGAGTGGCAGATTAATAGTGGGGACAGAGTGGCAGATTAATAGTGGGGCCTGAGTGGCAGATTAATAGTGGGGGGCAGAGTGGCAGATTAATAGTGGGGGGCAGAGTAGCAGATTAATAGTGGGGTCAGAGTGGCAGATTAATAGTGGGGTCAGAGTGGCAGATTAATAGTGGGGTCAGATTAGCAGATTAATAGTGGGGGGCAGATTAATAGTGGGGGGCAGAGTGGCAGATTAATAGTGGGGGGCAGAGTGGCAGATTAATAGTGGGGGCAGAGTGGCAGATTAATAGTGGGGGGCAGAGTGGCAGATTAATAGTGGGGGGCAGAGTGGCAGATTAATAGTGGGGGGCAGAGTGGCAGATTAATAGTGGGGGGCAGAGTGGCAGATTAATAGTGGGGCCTGAGTGGCAGATTAATAGTGGGAACAGAGTGGCAGATTAATAGTGGGGCCTGAGTGGCAGATTAATAGTGGGGGGCAGAGTGGCAGATTAATAGTGGGGGGCAGAGTGGCAGATTAATAGTGGGGTCAGAGTGGCAAATTAATAGTGGGGTCAGAGTGGCAGATTAATAGTGGGATCAGAGTGGCAGATTAATAGTGGGGGCAGAGTGGCAGATTAATAGTGGGGGGCAGAGTGGCAGATTAATAGTGGGATCAGAGGGGCAGATTAATAGTGGGGGGCAGAGTGGCAGATTAATAGTGGGGTCAGAGTGGCAGATTAATAGTGGGGGGCAGAGTGGCAGATTAATAGTGGGATCAGAGTGGCAGATTAATAGTGGGGGCAGTGGCAGATTAATAGTGGGGGCAGAGTGGCAGATTAATAGTGGGGGGCAGAGTGGCAGATTAATAGTGGGGTCAGAGTGGCAGATTAATAGTGGGGGGCAGAGTGGCAGATTAATAGTGGGATCAGAGTGGCAGATTAATAGTGGGGGCAGTGGCAGATTAATAGTGGGGGCAGAGTGGCAGATTAATAGTGGGGGCAGAGTGGCAGATTAATAGTGGGGGCAGTGGCAGATTAATAGTGGGATCAGAGTGGCAGATTAATAGTGGGGGGCAGAGTGGCAGATTAATAGTGGGGTCAGAGTGGCAGATTAATAGTGGGGGGCAGAGTGGCAGATTAATAGTGGGATCAGAGTGGCAGATTAATAGTGGGGGCAGTGGCAGATTAATAGTGGGGTCAGAGTGGCAGATTAATAGTGGGATCAGAGTGGCAGATTAATAGTGGGGGCAGTGGCAGATTAATAGTGGGGGCAGAGTGGCAGATTAATAGTGGGGGCAGAGTAGCAGATTAATAGTGAGATCTGACAGGAAGGAAATAAAAAGGTAGATTATAGAAGAAGGAACAAGGGAAATAAATAGACAATAGACTTGACATTTTAAAATGTGAAAATACAGTTCAAAGACTAAAGTTTACAATAAAGGAAGGCGACTGAGTGCTACTCATTCATACTTCCCTCAGTTGATGTCCGGCTCTCCTTTCTTTTCTCCTCCCTGCCCTCTCTCACCACAGTTTTCCTGGGGTCCACTTTGGGAAGTTGTATGGTTTGGTGATGTCTCTGTCTGCCGTGGTGTCACTGCTGCAGTACCCCTGTTTCGCCCTGGTCAAAGGAGCCCTAGGTGGAGACCCCTTCTATGTGAGTGGGTCATACAAACATACGGTCACTAGATGACTAACCTCGTCCCCAGGCTCAGTTGCTATCGTGAGAGAGCAGGCAGAGTGGACGAGATTAGTAGATGTACTGTATTGTACTTGCCAAAAAGTAAATATGGAAATGTCTTTGTTGAACCTCACAGCTCATAACATAATAACTGTGTAACATGCAGTTGGCCCACTTTGCAGACCAGTAAGGTTAATGCTACTCTCTCAAAAGGGCCGTCTTTGTCGTCTTTCCTCCTCAGGTGAACATCGCTCTGACTCTCCTCACTCTACTGGCGTTCATCCATCCAATCAACATCTTCTACCACTGCAGGAAACTGACCAATCAGAGGGAGGATATGGCCGGCGGTGCTGCCATCACATTGGCTGAGGCCAAAATGTAGGGGACAGTACATGAGGGTCCTGAGCCAAGGGAAACAGGAAATGTCTTATTTCTAATTGTTTAAAGGGAATAAGTGAAAATGTAAAATAATAATAAAATATTTTTTATACTTATGTTTTACAGTAGTCCCATATTTTCCATCAGTATGTTTTGTTGGATAGTTTTCAATAAAATGTATTATCCATTATTGTGTCCTGATTTCTAAGCATAACAAGTAATGGCATAGTACGTCATGCCGGAAGTCGTCATTGAAAACAAACTGGTTTCCGGTCAAATTGAGTCACGCAGTCCAAAACAAACTAGTTGGCGATCACATGTCAATTTAGCCTGATAAAGATTGGTATTCAAGGTTTTCGTCTCGTGTAGGCAGAGTTGAAACTACCGATGTACACCCAATATCCTGAGTTTCACAACAGCTGTAGAAATGGAGGAAACCACGTTTATTTACAATTTTATTCCGAGTCGAACGGTGGATGAAGTGATCGACTTGATGCGATCTAGTTTTACACCTGAACATATGTCAACAGAGGAAGTCGTGGCTTTACTTCTGTCCATCTCTGAAGTGCCGTTGGCTCGTTGTATGGGTTCTCTGCAAAAAACGTTACTGGCGGAGATAACCAAGCTGTCAAAGTCAGGTCGCCGACGTTATTCTTACGGTGAAAGGTCCAGTACCGAGAACGGAGAGAGCAGAGTAGTTCAGTTAGCTGCAGAAGAAAATGAATATGTCAGTTACGACAACGATGGCACAGACACAGGTAGTTCATTCCACACACACTGAATCAATATAACATACAAAATATTGTCCAATATGTGTGTAGCTTACTGCTGTATAATTGATTGTAATCGAACACACAATAAAGGTATTTTGATCAAGTTTGGGGGTACATTTATTAAATGTAGCCCATAACAAGTCAGGAGATAAAAATCGGTTCAAGTTATTGCCAATGTTGACACTTGCCTTACTTCCCCAACAACAACAGGTCACATGTAGACCACAGCGATACCAAAGCAGACCCAGATCCACCATACTGAGGCAGTGGATCAAGCCTCCACCACACATGCAGTCTGTTCAGGACAGCAGGATGATGCTGATGCACCTACTGTCCACACGGGAGAGAAGCCTTACTCCTGCTCCGACTGCAACAAGACCTTCCACAGACAGGTAGGTACTGGGTAGACGTAGCAAAACATGATTTCAGCTTGTGGTAAGAGTGAGCTCTTTGGAACTAGCTACTTTGAGTGCCAACCTACCCATTCTATCACTTTTATTTGGCCGACAGGAATCTGACAAACTACTACACCAAGGGGGGTGGGGCTCCGCCTGCCCGCGCACCTTCTTCCGTTCCGACGGATGCAAGCACACGGGAGAGCAGCCGTTTCCGTGCCCGTACTGTGAGAAGACGTTTGCGACCGCCGGTATGATGAAGGCGCACGCCCTGGGCCACCTGAGTGAGCAACCTCGCCCGTGTCCCCACGGGGGGAGCTTCAGAACAGTGTATGATCCGAGTCATCAGCTGGTGACAAGGCCCTTCCTGTGTGTGAAGTGTCTCAAGGCCTTCAGGACAGCAAGGATTCTGCATAACCACAAGGTCAGTCAAGTTAGGTTGAGAGGACTGGTCCCTGGTTTTGCTGTCAGTATACATATAGGTAGGAAACGCTGTTCATAAGGGGTTGAGGAAGTGTAGGAGAGATGCGGACTCCTGTAATTACTCTAAACAATACTACACACAAAGGTATACTATAGGTATGCTTTGAGAATGGTTGTTTTTGAAATTCTTTAAAAAAATATTGCCGTATAAAAGAACTGGCGATGAGAATAGCTAAATGGGCGCCGTGAGAAACTCAAAAACATTGTTCCCTGTATTAGGTCCACCACATGGAGGACCGTGACCACACCTTTGAGGACTGCAACAAGACACCCCATCACCTGAAGCTCCACTCAGAGGATACGCCCTACGTCTATCCCGACCGCGGCAAGGGATTCCTCCAGCCCGACCGCCTCACCCTCCATCGCCGTACCCACGTTACAGAGCCCAAGTCCAGGAAGACGCGCCACAAGTGTTCCATGTCTCCGTGGTGAACGCCCGCAGGCACACCTCACTGTTCACCTTAATGTTGAGCACGGCGTCGAACCGTCCACCCACCCCACCCCGGGGTCAAGGTCAAAGTTTAACTGTCATCTGGATTGGAGGCAAAGACTAGGACAGGCCAAACCGCCTTCGTTCAGCTGACCTGTGTCGGGTTAGTTTTACAGGTCTGAACCAACTGGATAACCACAGCTGTGACACGGAGAAACGGAGTCAGAGACACAGACAGTTCCAGCAGAAAAGGAGGATCACAATGAAGAAGTCAGAGCAGAGTTTGGTGTTGAAAGAAGAAAACGTGTTCCCGTCTTATAAACTACGTGTCAGTGTCTAGTAGTACACGTCAGACACCAGCTTGTGTCAGGGAGTGTTGTAGCAGGGAAAACAGGTATAGGACCAGTTGTTAAACCACAGCTTGTGACCGGGCCGGGGAGTGCTGTATCATAGGACCAGTTGTTAGACTGCAGCTTGTCAGGGCCAGGGAGTGCTGTAGCAGCAAGAACAGGTCTAGGAACTGTTGTTAGAATGCAGTGTGTCAGCAGGAAGAACAAGTCCCAGGTCTGTTTTTATGATTGTAGCCAACCAGGGAGTGGGACAGCCTCTGACCTTGTTCCAAGTACCTGTAGTGAGGTTCACAACTCCTGGTAGAGTCACAGCACCATCTACAGGCCAAACAGTGAAACAACATCCTCTGTGACTAGTTTACATGGCTGTGGTATCATCCACAGCAACACCCATAGCACCAGTATAGTATCCAAACCCATAGTAACACTAGTAAATCCCTGACAAGTCTCACCTGTAGCAGCTAAACACATAGTAGCAGCACCAGTCACCTCAGCAATGACATCACAACTATGACATCACCAGTAACTCCCAGGTGAAGACCAAACAGAAGCAAATGGTTTTTTGTTAAATAAATTATATATAAAACAGGGACGAACCCTTTTAGTTGCAAAATGTTTTTCTACAGCGTTTAACGAATGAATTCACCCATAGCTACTCCTCCTCCATGCTAACAGTTGGCTGAAGTAAACCCTGATATGAGTGTCAATGAAAAGACCCATTGAAACATCTCTCTAAAACAAAGTTTACTTACAAATACCCAAAAGCCATTGACAGTAAGAATGTACAGGGATAAATGCTATTTGTATGACCATACAAACTGATCAGATATACTTCAAGTTTCTTTCATAAAGAACAGTCATTCTAACATGCAAACACAAAGCCTTGTACAGGATGAAGAACTGATTATGTGAACACGTTTAGGATTACAAATGTGTTGGTTCACTATTCTAACATTTAAGCCTCGGAACATTTGATTAAACAGTTAAGACTATAAAAGTTACATGTTCAATTTCTTGTTAGATCTACAGCTTTGCCATAATCCACTGTGTCTGATTTCCTCCACAAAACCAATAAATCTTCAATTGTTTCAGCTGCAATATATTTTATATAGTGTTTTTCTCAGAGAAGTAAATTAATCCTACAGACACTATGAAAATTCAACCTTGTTGGTTAACCAATTATGTATATATAAAATTCTGAAATGTAAAAAATATAAATCTAGAGTTTTCCTAGAACTGAAATGAATAGGTTCAGAAGTAAGAGTCCCATCAGACTTCGGACAGTAAACTAGCTTAAACAACAGTATATGCATACAGTAAAACCGTTTTTAAAACTTAAACAATACATGTGTACAGCAGTTATGCTAACAGTTCAAAGAATGATAAGGCACTAACCGAAAAGGGACTTCTCTCT
>NC_074706.1:3553589-3562011 GCF_029448725.1 Salvelinus fontinalis | reverse complement strand
GGAACTGTGGGGGGATCTCGGATGGTTGAGGGGCAGCTCTTGGGAACTGTGGAGGGATCTCGGATGGTTGAGGGGCAGCTCTTGGGAACTGTGGGGGGGGATCTCGGATGGTTTGAAGGGCAGCTCTTGGGAACTGTGGGGGGATCTCGGATGGTTGAGGGGCAGCTCTTGGAAACTGTGGGGGGATCTCGGATGGTTGAGGGGCAGCTCTTGGGAACTGTGGGGGGGATCTCGGATGGTTGAGGGGCAGCTCTTGGGAACTGTGGAGGGATCTCGGATGGTTGAGGGGCAGCTCTTGGGAACTGTGGGGGAACTCGGATGGTTGAGGGGCAGCTCTTGGGAACTGTGGGGGGATCTCGGATGGTTGAGGGGCAGCTCTTGGAAACTGTGGGGGGATCTCGGATGGTTGAGGGGCAGCTCTTGGAAACTGTGGGGGGGATCTCGGATGGTTGAGGGGCAGCTCTTGGGAACTGTGGGGGGATCTCGGATGGTTGAGGGGCAGCTCTTGGAAACTGTGGGGGGATCTCGGATGGTTGAGGGGCAGCTCTTGGGAACTGTGGGGGGGGATCTCGGATGGTTGAGGGGCAGCTCTTGGGAACTGTGGAGGGATCTCGGATGGTTGAGGGGCAGCTTTTGGGAACTATGGGGGGATCTCGGATGGTTGAGGGGCAGCTCTTGGGAACTGTGGAGGGATCTCGGATGGTTGAGGGGCAGCTCTTGGGAACTGTGGGGGGATCTCGGATGGTTGAGGGGCAGCTCTTGGGAACTGTGGAGGGATCTCGGATGGTTGAGGGGCATTTCTTGGGAACCGTGGGGGGGATCTCAGATGGTTGGTGGCCTGGCGGTTGGGAGTTTGGGCAGATAGGGGCGCTTGACCCAGGTTGCTCCAGTGGGTCGCTCTGGATGGGAGTGTCTGCTAGATGACTGAATGTAAATGTAAATGTTGAGCGGCTTCAATGCAGGTATATTGTATGTTTTAATATTAAATAAAAATAAATAAAGAATCAGACCTATACAAACTCTGGCAGCTCCATCGCCCCTCAACATTCCATAACCATCCCATAACCATCCAACCTCTTGGCATTTGTTCTGTCTTCCTTCTCTCTGGCAACCATGCTCAAAACAAACCATCTGTCATATCTCGCCGCTGTTCGGTCGCTGTTTGACAGTGCGTGATGTAATGCTGTAATTAGGTGTTGGAATTCCAAGTGTCCGAGTTGTCTTGTACCTGTTAGGTCCAAAGGGTTATGCAAGAAAAAAGTGAATTTAGATGCTTGTAGATGGACACAAGAGGAACTACTTTTTGATTTATCGCCTGTTGGGTTAGTTATGCATGTGTTTTTTTATCTTGTGTGGATGTGGACAATAGCTGTGCTGAGGCGTCTGTGATAAGACCACAGGCTGTAGCTGTCGCTTGTCCTTCCTCTCTCTCTCTGTCCTGTCCTGTTTGGCAAGTGGCCACCAACACACAGCCCCAACCATCCTTTATCCACAACCAGAAACCACACCTTCGCTTTCCAATGGGCCAATATAGAGCTGGATCTCAGTCTCTCTCTCTCTCTCTCTCTCTCTCTCTCTCTCTCTCTCTCTCTCCTCTCTCTCTCTCCTCTCTCTCTCTCTCTCTCTCTCTCCTCTCTCTCTCTCTCTCTCTCTCTCTCTCTCTCTCTCTCTCTCTCTCTCTCTCTCTCTCTCTCTCTCTCTCTCTCTCTCTCTCACACACATTCTCTCTTACACGATGTTTTTCTCCATCTCTGACAATATTACTCTCTCTGTCTTTCTCTCACTCTATTTCCCTCCCTTTCCCTCACATCCATTCTTCTACATGCTAATAATATCTATAACTTAGCATACGGGCCTACAATGGCTTACCTTCACATTCCTCTGTTGCTCTACAGACAAAAGTTGGATTAAAGTCCGTCAACAGCATGGTGGGAAACCAGCAGTATTTCAATGTCACATGGGGATGGCTCTGTGGGTATACTGTCCGGTCATGGCCGAGTTAGTCGGCTTTCTGCTGTGTTGTTGTCCCTGACCCTGACTGAGGCCAATCTGCGCTGAACACACAGCTGCAGGAGCACAAACAGAGGCCTGCCTCAGCCTCTCTCAGCCTCTCAGACCCTCAGCCCCTCTCAGCCTCTCAGCCCATCAGCATCTCAGCCCCTCAGCCCCTCAGCCTCTCAACCCCTCAGCCCTTCTCAGTCTCTCAGCCCCTCTCAGCCTCTCAGCCCCTCTCAGCCTCCTAGCCCCTCAGCCCTTCTCAGTCTCTCAGTCCCTCTCAGCTGCTCAGTCTCTCAGCCACGGTCAAACAGGAGAGGGAAAGAAATGAGGAGAGAAAAAAAGATTGTTTTTGGAACAGGATGTGGAAAAAAGGAACTTCTTCTTGACCTCTGTACGGAAATCTCTTATTTCCTGCCGATTCAAGGTTCCGTGGATTGCATTAGGTATTCCAAAAACTGGGCAGAACATAGAGGGGTTTTTCTCAGTCGGTGGGAGACAGGCCTTTTAATTAACAAGACATAGAAAAATAATAAATAAATAATACTGAAATATGAAATTGTTTTGTAAAACGTTGCCACGTTAATCCTAACTGACGCAGAATGATCTGTCTCATTGTGAACTTCAAGGAAATTATTCAGTCCCTACATCTTCTAACTTTGAGCCACCAGAAAGACAGAAATGCAATGGCAAGATGAAGACCCCCAATCCGCTGGGCCCATAATACCATCCTGTTCAGTGGCGTAGTGGTAAAACAGAATTGGTGGGTAAACGCTAATCACTGTTCGTGGTAAAGTACCGCTCCATATACTGGTGGGTAAATGCTTGCAGAAAATAAAAAAGGTGAGTAATTGGCATTTACGTGCATTCACCATCCACCATACCACTGGTCCTGTAGTGTTATGACTGGATATGTAGTGTTATGACTGGATCTGTAGTGTTATGACTGGATCTGTAGTGTTATGACTGGATCTGTAGTGTTATGACTGGATCTGTAGTGTTATGACTGGATCTGTAGTGTTATGACTGGATATGTAGTGTTATGACTGGATATTTTATTTTATTTTATTTATTTCACCTTTATTTAACCAGGTAGGCTAGTTGAGAACAAGTTCTCATTTGCAACTGCGACCTGGCCAAGATAAAGCATAGCAGTGTGAACAGACAACAACACAGAGTTACACATGGAGTAAACAATAAACAAGTCAATAACATGGTAGAAAAAAGAGAATCCAAATACAATGGGTGCAAAAGGCATGAGGTAGGCAATAAATCGAATAATTACAGTTTAGCAGATTAACACTGGAGTGATAAATCATCAGATGATCATGTGCAAGAAGAGATACTGGTGTGCAAAAGAGCAGAGAAGTAAATAAATAAAAGCAGTATGGGGGTGAGGTAGGTAAATTGGGTGGGTAGTTTACAGATGGACTATGTACAGCTGCAGCGATCGGTTAGCTGCTCGGATAGCAGATTTTTAAAGTTGTTGAGGGAGATAAAAGTCTCCAACTTCAGAGATTTTTGCAATTCGTTCCAGTCGCAGGCAGCAGAGAACTGGAAGGAAAGGCGTCCAAATGAGGTTTTGGCTTTAGGGATGATCAGTGAGATACACCTGCTGGAGCGCGTGCTACGGGTGGGTGTAGCCATCGTGACCAGTGAACTGAGATAAGGCGGCACTTTACCTAGCATAGCCGTGTAGATGACCTGGAGCCAGTGGGTCTGACGACGAACATGTAGCGAGGGCCAGCCGACTAGGGCATACAGGTCGCAGTGGTGGGTCGTATAAGGTGCTTTAGTAACAAAACGGATGGCACTGTGATAAACTGCATCCAGTTTGCTGAGTAGAGTATTGGAAGCTATTTTGTAGATGACATCGCCGAAGTCGAGGATCGGTAGGATAGTCAGTTTTACTAGGGTAAGTTTGGCGGCGTGAGTGAAGGAGGCTTTGTTCCGGAATAGAAAGCCGACTCTAGATTTGATTTTGGATTGGAGATGTTTGATATGAGTCTGGAAGGAGAGTTTGCAGTCTAGCCAGACACCTAGGTACTTATAGATGTCCACATATTCTAGGTCGGAACCGTCCAGGGTGGTGATGCTAGTCGGGCGTGCGGGTGCAGGCAGCGAACGGTTGAAAAGCATGCATTTGGTTTTACTAGCGTTTAAGAGCAGTTGGAGGCCACGGAAGGAGTGTTGTATGGCATTGAAGCTCGTTTGGAGGTTAGATAGCACAGTGTCCAGGGAAGGGCCGGAAGTATACAGAATGGTGTCGTCTGCGTAGAGGTGGATCAGGGAATCGCCCGCAGCAAGAGCAACATCATTGATGTATACAGAGAAAAGAGTCGGCCCGAGAATTGAACCCTGTGGTACCCCCATAGAGACTGCCAGAGGACCGGACAACATGCCCTCCGATTTGACACACTGAACTCTGTCTGCAAAGTAGTTGGTGAACCAGGCAAGGCAGTCATTAGAAAAACAGAGGCTATTGAGTCTGCCGATAAGAATATGGTGATTGACAGAGTCGAAAGCCTTGGCCAGGTCGATTATGGCGGCTGCACAGTAATGTCTTTTATTGATGGCGGTTATGATATCGTTTAGTACCTTGAGCGTGGCTGAGGTGCACCCGTGACCGGCTCGGAAACCGGATTGCACAGCGGAGAAGGTACGGTGGGATTCGAGATGGTCAGTGATCTGTTTGTTGACTTGGCTTTCGAAGACCTTAGCTAGGCAGGGCAGGATGGATATAGGTCTGTAACAGTTTGGGTCCAGGGTGTCTCCCCCTTTGAAGAGGGGGATGACAGCGGCAGCTTTCCAATCCTTGGGGATCTCAGATGATACGAAGGAGAGGTTGAATAGGCTGGTAATAGGGGGTGCGACAATGGCGGCGGACAGTTTCAGAAATAGGGGGTCCAGATTGTCAAGCCCAGCTGATTTGTATGGGTCCAGGTTTTACAGCTCTTTCAGAACATCTGCTATCTGGATATGGGTAAAGGAGAAGCTGGGGAGGCTTGGGCGAGTAGCAGCGGGGGGGGCGGGGCTGTTGGCCAAGGTTGGAGTCGCCAGGTGGAAGGCATGGCCAGCCATTGAAATGTTTGTTGAAGTTTTCGATTATCACGGACTTATCAGTGGTGACCGTGTTATCTAGCCTCAGTGCAGTGGGCAGCTGGGAGGAGGTGCTCTTGTTTTCCATGGACTTTACAGTATCCCAGAACTTTTTGGAGTTAGAGCTACAGGATGCAAATTTCTGCTTGAAAAAGCTGGCCTTTGCTTTCCTGACTGACTGCGTGTATTGGTTCCTGACTTCCCTGAACAGTTGCATATCGCGGGGGCTCTTCGATGCTATTGCAGTTCGCCACAGGATGTTTTTGTGCTGGTCGAGGGCAGTCAGGTCTGGAGTGAACCAAGGGCTATATCTGTTCTTGGTTCTGCATTTTTTGAACGGAGCATGCTTGTCTAATATGGTGAGGAAGTAACTTTTAAAGAATGACCAGGCATCCTCAACTGACGGGATGAGGTCAATATCCTTCCAGGGTACCCGGGCCAGGTCGATTAGAAAGGCCTGCTCGCAGAAGTGTTTCAGGGAGCGTTTGACAGTGATGAGGGGTGGTCGTTTGACCGTGGACCCGTGGCGGATACAGGCAATGAGGCAGTGATCGCTGAGATCTTGATTGAAGACAGCAGAGGTGTATTTGGAGGGCAAGTTGGTCAGGATAATGTCTATTAGGGTGCCTATGTTTACGGATTTAGGGTTGTACCTGGTGGGTTCCTTGATGATTTGTGTGAGATTGAGGGCATCAAGCTTAGATTGTAGGACTGCCGGGGTGTTAAGCATATCCCAGTTTAGGTCACCTAACAGAACAAACTCTGAAGCTAGATGGGGAGCGATCAATTCACAGATGGTGTCCAGGGCACAGCTGGAAGCTGAGGGGGGTCGGTAGCAGGCGGCAACAGTGAGAGACTTATTTCTGGAGAGATTAATTTTTTTAATTAGAAGTTCGAACTGTTTGGGCATAGACTTGGAAAGTATGACAGAACTTTGCAGGCTATCTCTGCAGTAGATTGCAACTCCTCCCCCTTTGGCAGTTCTATCTTGTCGGAAAGTGTTATAGTTGGGTATGGAAATCTCAGAGTTTTTGGTGGCCTTCCTAAGCCAGGATTCAGACACGGCAAGGACATCAGGGTTGGCAGAGTGTGCTAAAGCGGTGAGTAAGGCAAACTTAGGGAGGAGGCTTCTGATGTTGACATGCATGAGGCCAAGGCTTTTTCGATCACAGAAGTCAACAAATGAGGGTGACTGGGGACATGCAGGGCCTGGGTTTACCTCCACATCACCCGAGGAACAGAGGAGTAGTAGGATGAGGGTGCGGCTAAAGGCTATCAAAACTGGTCATCTAGAGCGTTGGGGACAAGGAATAAAAGGAGCAGATTTATGGGCGTGGTAGAATAGATTCTGGGCATAATGTGCAGACCAGGGTATGGTGGGGCACGGGTACAGCGGAGGCAAGCCCAGGCACTGGGTGATGATAAGAGAGGTTGTATCTCTGGACATGCTGGTCTCAATGGGTGAGGTCACCGCATGTGTGGGGGGTGGGACAAAGGAGGTATCAGAGGTACGGAGAGTGGAACTACGGGGTCCATTGCAAACCAAAACAATGATAACTAGCCTGAACAACAGTATGCAAGGCATATTGATATTTGAGAGAGACATACAATAAGGCATAAAGTGATTGCAGGTCATGATTGGTCCCGTGTGGCTCAGTTGGTAGAGCATGGCGCTTGCAAAGCCAGGGTTGTGGGTTCATTTCCCACGGGGGGACCAGGGTTCACTTCCCACGGGGGGACCAGGATGAATATGTATGAACTTTCCAATTTGTAAGTCGCTCTGGATAAAAGCGTCTGCTAAATGACTAAAATGTAAATGTAAAAAAATGATTGGGAGAGCTAGCTAAAACAGCAGGTGAGATAATAGCAGCTAGTCAGCTAACACAGCAACAGAAGGTAAAAATGGCGACGACTGGGCAGAGAGGGTCGGATTAACTACACACAGATCCTGAGTTAAGGCACAGAGCCGACAGATAAAACACAAATAAACAGAATGGAGTACCGTGAACCTGCTATGTAGCCAAGTGATCATAGTGTCCAGGGGGCAGCCGTAGATGGAGCAGTGAGGCCTCCACTAAGCTAGCACGCGTTTAAAGTTAGTAGCCCGGGGGGGTGGTCTGCTCAGACGGAGGGGGTCTGCTCAGACGGAGGCCGGTTGAGGGCACGTCTGCAAACCAGACGTGGTCGTGTCGACAGAGAATCCAAGCCGGATAGCGATGGCGAAAGAGAGGTTGTGAATTGTAGAATTGTGTTTGCTAACTGGTGCTAGCTTCCTGGCTGCGCTAGCTGCAAGATAAGCTAGCAGTTAGCAGACCGGGGCAGGCAAGTTAGCCTTTGGGGGACGTCGCGATGGGGGGGGAAGTCTGTTTTTGCCTCTTCGTGCGGTGACGTCGATAGACCAGTCGTGGAATTAGTAGGGTTCCAGGTAGCTCTAGGTAGCTAACAGGCCTAGTAGGTTAGCAGAATGGGCCTTCAGCGGGCGTCACGCCTGAGGGGCCTGTTGGAGTCCTCGGGCAGATTATGTCGGTATTCCAGTCGTAGAGGATCGGCGGGGTTCCGCGCTCCGTACCGGCAGTAAAGGGGTCCGGATATTGTAGCCCAGGAGTGGGCTTCAGTGGTAGCACAGGAGCCCTAGCCGGGCTAGCTTCAGGCTAATTGGTGCTTGCTCCGGGATGGAAACGCTAGCCAGGAGTGGTCACCCGGGATTGTGGTTAGCTAGTTGCGAAGATCCAGATGAAAATGTTCAGAGTTTGCGGTAGGAATCCGGGGATATGGAGAGAAATAGGTCCGTTATGCTCTGGTTTTAGTCACGTTGTTCGAACTAGCGAGAGCTTTCCGAGCTAAAGGTTAGATGACCGCTAGCAATGGTTTGCTAACTGATAGCTGGTAGGCAGTTAGCTGGCTATCTTCAGTAGATGGATTCCAGATCAGAAGTAAATAGAAATACTTTAGAAAAAAGCAGATCCACGCCACATTGGGTGAGGCGGGTTGCAGGAGAGTATTTAGAAGTTGAGGTTTAAGAAAGTATTTTTAAAAGATATGCGAAGAAAAAGATGTAAAAAGATATATACAAGGGACACGGGACACGACAGGACAAAGACGTCTACACTGCTACGCCATCTTGGAAAAAAGTGTTATGTAGTGTTATGACTGGATATGTAATGTTATGACTGGATCTGTAGTGTTATGACTGGATCTGTAATGTTATGACTGGATCTGTAGTGTTATGACTGGATATGTAGTGTTATGACTGGATCTGTAGTGTTATGACTGGATCTGTAGTGGTATGACTGGATCTGTAGTGTTATGACTGGATCTGTAGTGTTAT
>NC_074706.1:3528589-3551089 GCF_029448725.1 Salvelinus fontinalis | reverse complement strand
GTCTGTGTGTGAGTGTGAGTGTGAGTGTGTGTGTGTGCGTGAGGGGGGAGTGTGTGTGTGTGCGTGAGGGGGGAGTGTGTGTGTGTGCGTGAGGGGGGAGGGTGTGTGTGGGGGGAGTGCGTGTCTGTGTCACTCTCTCTTTCTCTTCTCTCCCTTTTTCCATCAACATCACTCCTGTACAGACCCTATCTCATGTCCAGCAGGTTGAACAAGAGGGCAAGTACGCGGCTGGCAGCCTGTGTGGGAATGATCAGCAGGCAGCTGCTGAAGCTGTCTGCTTCCTTAAGCCACTCAGTAAACCGTGCCCATTTCCCAACGTCGATTCGTGTAAAACACTTCCCAGGACCCATCTGTATATGTCACAATATGAACATGTGATGTACTTCAGGCGTTGGTGCTTTGACGTGCACAGAATAAGAACAGGAATGTGAATATGAAGTCTTGAATCTAATGTTATAACGCACTCTTCAATACCACCTGTGTTATGTGGTTTAACTTACGCAGAACTGAACTGTGCGGTTAAATATCATTTCAGAAACATCCAAACGTAATCTGAAACACATGACAGGCGTAGAGGGAGAGGCTAAACGGACACTGCCCACCTGTTACTAACCAAAGCAGGTCAGGAGTGTCCAGACAGCCTTTTCCAGGTATAGGCCTCATTTCTTTACCAGGAAGTAGTCCCTCACTACCAGGAAAGATGACATCACGTCCTGTTGACACACTTCAAATGTAATGTGACACATCTGGAAATTGTTAAAAGGTGGAATGGGGTATAGGGAGAGGGGAGAAGGTGTAAGGGCGAGGGAGGGCGGGGGACGGGGGGGGCTTGTCTCTGAGAAGTGGGGTGCAGTGAAAAGAGAGAGAACGTTTTTAAGGGCATGTGTGCGCAGGGCTTAGAGTGTGGAGAATGAATTCCTTTATAAGTGCAGGGCTGATAGGTCTGTCACACTCACAGACCAGAGATAAGATAAAACCAAGGCCCTCTGTACACGCACACGCATACAAACACACACGCATACAAACACACACTCATACAAACACATACTCATACAAACACATACTCATACAAACACACACTCATACAAACACACGCTCATACAAACACACACTCATACAAACACACACTCATACAAACACTCTGCTTGACTTTCTTTCTCTCTCTTTCCCCCCTTCCCACCCCTCTCTCCCTCTCTCCTATTCTCCTTCTCACACATAGTGTCGTCCTCATTCCATCCCTCTCCGTCCAGTTTACCTGACCATAGCATAGCCATGCCACTGGCACTGGCACCAATTAAACCAGCTGGTGTGGGGAGAGAGAATGGATTAGCTTGGCTTGAGCCTGTCTAATCCCTGGGTCTGCTGAGACCATGGGTGGTCAGAGTCAGAGGGCCCAGTCCGCAGCTGGAGATAGTTTTTTTGGAGAGGGGAGGGTGGTGGTCTGGAGGTCTGGCATGGCGGACTCGATTTACGTCATGCAAAACTAGAGCCACATGCCAAAGCGCTGCATTGCATAGTGTTGTTTACCCCCTGTGTCATACACACCCTGCAGAAAGTACACACACGTGCACATGGACACATGCACAGACACAAATACACACACTCTCACACTCTCACATCCACACACCTCTGTCTCGCTCTCCCTCTCTCTCTCCTTCCCCCCCCTTTCTTTCTTTCTTTCTTTCTTTCTTTGTCTCTCTCTCTTTCCTTCCTTCCCTCCCTCCCTCCTATCTCTCTCTCGCTCTCTCTCTCTCTCTCCTTCCCTTCCTCCCTCTCTCTCTCTTTCTCATTTTCTCTCTCCTTACCCCCCTCTCTCTCTCCCTCCCTCCCTCCCTCCCTCCCTCCACCAGTAAATTAGCTGTAGTTAATGAGGCAGTGGAGGCCTGTGTTTTAAAACACACCAGAAGAGATTCTACCATTGTCCCGCTGGCATAGCAATGAGATTAACCTAAACTGTGCACACACCAGGAAGTCGATAAATGTGAGTAGATAAAAATAACCAATAATGAAGCCAATTGTTAAAGTGGCCATGACGAGGTTCACAGGAGTTATCTGGCAGGTTACACACACACACACACAGATTACACACACACATTACGCACACACACAGATTACACACACACATTACACACACACACACACACACAGTACACACACACACACACACACATTACACACACACACAGATTACACACACACACACACACACACACACACAGATTACACACACACACACACATAGAGATTACACACACACACACAGATTACACACACGCTCCCACACACAGAGGAATGTGATGAACAGATTGTTGTGGCAGGGAGAGAAGAAGTCCTCTGATCTGAGCAGCTGAAGTAGACATGTGAATCTACCTCTGATACCAAGCCAAGGTCCTGGCTGGTTGTTGTGTTCGTGGTGATGATTTAATGATTGAACTGCCGATGAGGGAGGTACAGGCCTGTAGGTTCTCCCTAAAGGGGGACTTCAGTAATGGTATCTCCCCAGGGTTGTTGCAAGGTTAATTAAAAGGCAATAATTTGTTGAGGGAATTCCTCTCTATGTCCACATGTGAAATGTGACCTGTGTGTGTAATAAAGCCCTCTGTTTTTTTCTCTGAATCCCCACTGCCCACACACACACATATACACACGCACACGCACACGCACGTACACACAGACACACACACTGTGGCCCAGCCAGCCCAGCCAGCCCAGCCAGCCCAGCCAGCCCAGCCAGCGGTGAATGTGATTGAGGTTGTGTGGGATTTAGATAAGACCTAGAAGAGGTATGCATGGCTGGAGCTCAGACACTGGGTTGTGGAAGAGACTGAGGCTTGAGTCCCAAATGGCTCTACTGCTCTACTTTTGACCAGGGCCCAACTCTGGTCAAACTACTCAAATCTAGTGCACTATATAGAGAGTAGGGTGCTATTTGGGACACAACCAGAGACAGACAGATTGGGACCAAGACAACAGTTTTATCCAGCCATCAACCCAGCTGATCAACAACATCAAACAGAGAGGATGAGACGAGGCTTTGTGTTGGCTGTACATCCGTGGCTGTGTCTGAAATGGCATCCTATATGGGGCACTACTTCTGACCAGGGCCCATAGGAGGGCACTGTATAGGGAGCCAAATCCTATTTTGGACTAAGCCGTCTCCCACAGAATTTGATGTGTAGATACTGGCGTTTTCACTGTGACCTGACCAACTGGATAGTGTTGGAATAGGAATTGGACTGAAAGTGTTGTTAAGGAGTTTAAAGCCTGCTTTATAAACAGGGAGGCAGGTAGCCTAGCAGTTAGAGGGTTGGGCCAGTAACCGAAAGGTGGCTGATTTGAATACCCGAGCCAACAAGGTGAAAAATCTGCCGATGTGCCCTTGAGCAAGGCACTTAACACTAATTGCTGCAGGTGTGCCGTACTACCATGGCTGATCGTGTAAAACAACACATTTCACTGCACCTATCTGGTGTATGTGACAATAATAAATACATGAATGAATATGGCCTTACTGACACACTGGAACATGACGATAAAGCAGTGCTGTAGTCGAAGACTCGGGTTCCACCAGTCGTGACATTTGCATAATTTAACATACCAGTTAAAACCGCAAATGTTAGAAAGCTGTATTATCTAGTTAGACTTACAAATATGCAACAATGTCATCAAAGTCAGCTTCAAAAACGGTTGGACTGCAGCTTTTAGCAGTACCGAAGGACTTGTGACTTGACTCAATGTCACGATCGTGTACTGGAGAGAATGAGGACCAAGGCGCAGCTGGATAAGAATACATCTTCTCTTTTAATAAAACGAACGAAGATGAACATGGAACGAAAAAACACTATTACAAACAAACAAAACAACAAAACGACCGTGAAGCTACAAACGTTGTGCATAGACAGACAGGCTACAAACGTTCTGACATAGACAATTACCCACAACCAATGAGAGCCTATGGCTACCCTAAATAAGGCTCCCAATCAGAGACAACCGAAATCAGCTGTCTCTAATTGGGAACTCATTCAGGTAACCATAGACTCTCCTAGATAACTAACCACCATAGACAATGCTAAACATCTACACTCAACACAAAACCATATACTACACCCATTAACCCCTTTACCAAATAAACACCCAAAACAACAAAACATAAACATTCCCCATGTCACACCCTGACCTAACTAAAATAATAAAGAAAACAAAGAATAATAAGGCCAGGGCGTGACATAACCCCCCCCTTGAGGCGCGAACTCCGGGCGCACCATACACAGTCTAGGGGAGGGTCTGGGTGGGCTCCCCTCCACGGTGGCGGCTCCGGCTCTGGTCGTAGTCCCCTCGTCACCACAGTACCTAACCACCTCCTAGGCTTTCTCCAAACGACCCCCCTCCACATTAACCCCATTGCATTAAGGGGCAGTTCCGGACTAAAGGACAGTACCAGGGTAAGGGACAGTACCAGGATAAGGGGCAGTACCAGGATAAGGGGCAGTACCAGGGTAAGGGGCAGCTCCGGACTGAGGAATGGCAGCTCCGGACTGAGGGACTGCAGCTCCGGACTGAGGGACTGCAGCTCCGGACTGAGGGACGGCCCATGGCTGGCTGACAGATCTGGCTGCTCATGGCTGGCTAACGGATCTGGCTGCTCATGGCTAGCTAACTGATCTGGCTGCTCATGGCTGGCTGACGGATCTGGCTGCTCATGGCTGGCTGACGGATCTGGCTGCTCATGGCTGGCTGACGGATCTGGCTGCTCATGGCTGGCTGACGGATCTGGCTGCTCATGGCTAGCTGACGGATCTGGCTGCTCATGGCTAGCTGACGGATCTGGCTGCTCATGGCTAGCTGACGGATCTGGCTGCTCATGGCTAGCTGACGGATCTGGCTGCTCATGGCTAGCTGACGGATCTGGCTGCTCATGGCTAGCTGACGGATCTGGCTGCTCATGGCTAGCTGACGGATCTGGCTGCTCATGGCTAGCTGACGGATCTGGCTGCTCATGGCTAGCTGACGGATCTGGCTGCTCATGGCTAGCTGACGGATCTGGCTGCTCATGGCTAGCTGACGGATCTGGCTGCTCATGGCTGGCTGACGGATCTGGCTGCTCATGGCTGGCTGACTGATCTGGCTGCTCCTGTCTGGTTGGCGGCTCTGGCAGATCCTGTCTGGTTGGCGGCTCTGGCAGATCCTGTCTGGTTGGCGGCTCTGGCAGATCCTGTCTGACGGACGGCTCTAGCGGCTCCTGTCTGGCTGGCGGCTCTAGCGGCTCCTGTCTGGCGGACGGCTCAGTGGGCTCATGGCAGACGGGCGGCTTTGCAGGCTCATGGCAGACGGGCGGCTTTGCAGGCTCATTGCAGACGGATGGCTCAGATGGCGCTGGGGAGACGGATGGCTCAGATGGCGCTGGGGAGACGGATGGCTCAGATGGCGCTGGGGAGACGGGCAGTTCAGTCATTGCAGTGCAGACGGCAGACTCCTGCCGGCTGAGGCGCACTGTAGGCCTGGTGCGTGGTGCCGGGACTGGTGGCACCGGGCTGGGGACACGCATCTCAGGGCTAGTGCGGGGAGCAGCAACAGGACGCACAGGACTCTGGGGACACACAGGAGGCTTGGTGCGTGGTTTAGACACTGGTGGTAAAGGGCTGGAGACACGCACCATATAGCTAGTGCGCGGAGGAGGCACTGGTGGTACTGGATTGGGGCGGGGAGGTGGCGCCGGAAATACCGGACCGTGCAGGCGTACTGGCTCCCTTGAACGCCGAGCCTGCCCAACCTTACCTGGTTCTATGCTCCCCGTCGCCTGACCAGTGCGGGGAGGTGGAATAACCCGCACCGGCCTATGTAGGCGAACCGGGGACACCATGCGTAAGGCTGGTGCCATGTACGCCGGCCCGAGGAGACGCACTGGTGACCAGATGCGTTGGGCCGGCTTCATGACATATGGCTCAACGCTCAGTCTAGCCCGGCCGATACGTGGAGCTGAAATATACCGAACCGGGCTATGCACGCGTACAGGAGACACCGTGCGCTCTACTGCGTAACACGGTGTCTGCCCGTACTCCCGCTCTCCACGGTAAGTACAGGGAGTAGGCGCAGGTTTCCTACCTGACTTCGCCACCCTCCCTTTAAGGCCCCCCCCAAGAAATTTTTGGGGTGTACTCACGGGTTTCCAGCCTTGTCTCCGTGCTGCCTCCTCATATCGCCTCCTCTCGGCTTTCGCTGCCTCCAGCTCTTCACGAGGGAGGCGATATTCTCCAGGTTGATCCCAAGGTCCATCTCTTTCCAATTCGTCCTCCCAACTCCAGAGATCCTGTGTAGGTAAGTCCTGATGCCGCTTTCCATGCCGCTTGGTCCTATGGTGGGTAATTCTGTCACGATCGTGTACTGGAGAGAATGAGGACCAAGGCGCAGCTGGATAAGAATACATCTTCTCTTTTAATAAAACGAACGAAGATGAACATGGAACGAAAAAACACTATTACAAACAAACAAAACAACAAAACGACCGTGAAGCTACAAACGTTGTGCATAGACAGACAGGCTACAAACGTTCTGACATAGACAATTACCCACAACCAATGAGAGCCTATGGCTACCCTAAATAAGGCTCCCAATCAGAGACAACCGAAATCAGCTGTCTCTAATTGGGAACTCATTCAGGTAACCATAGACTCTCCTAGATAACTAACCACCATAGACAATGCTAAACATCTACACTCAACACAAAACCATATACTACACCCATTAACCCCTTTACCAAATAAACACCCAAAACAACAAAACATAAACATTCCCCATGTCACACCCTGACCTAACTAAAATAATAAAGAAAACAAAGAATAATAAGGCCAGGGCGTGACACTCAAGTACAAACGACTCGGACTCAAACACTAGGGACTTAGGACTTGACTCATGACTCGAGTATAATAAAATCAAATGTTATTGGTCACATATACATGGTTAGCAGATGTTAATGTGAGTGTAGCAAAATGTTTGTGCTTCTAGTTCCGACTATGCAGTAATATCTAACAGTAATCTGACAAATTCACAACAACTACCTTATACTCACAAATATACATAAATGTAAAGGGATGAATAAAATATGTACATATGAATATATGGATGAGCGCAGGCGTGCGGCATAGACAAGATGCAGTAGATGGTATAGAATACAGTATCTACATATGAGATGAGTAATGTAGGGTATGTAAACATTATTGAAGTAGCGTTATTTAAAGTGACTAGCGATACCTTTATTAAGTCTATTTATTTAAGTGGCCAGAGATTTGAGTCTGTATGTTGGCAGCAGCCTCTCTATGTTAGTGAGGACTGTTTAACAGTCTGATGGCCTTGAGATAGAAGCTGTTTTTCAGTCGGTCCCAGCTTTGATGCACCTGTACTGACCTCGCCTTCTGGGTGATAGCGGGGTGAACAGGCAGTGGCTCGGGTGGTTGTTATCCTTGATGATCTTTTTGGCCTTCCTGTGACATCGGGTGGTGTAGGTGTCCTGGAGGGCAGGTAGTTTGCCCCCGGTGATGCGTTGTGCAGACCTCACCACTCTCTGGAGAGCCTTACGGTTGTGGGCAGTGCAGTTGCCGTACCAGGCGCTGATACAGCCTGACAGGATGCTCTCGATTGTGCGTCTGTAAAAGTTTGTGAGTGCTTTAGATGATAAGCCACATTTCTTCAGCCTCCTGAGTTTGAAGAGGCGCTGTTGCGCCTTCTTCACCACGCTGTCTGTGTGGGTGGACCATTTCTGTGTATAAACGACTCGGACTCAAATACTAGGGACTTAGGACTCGACTTGGAATCAAGTTTAGTTACTAGATTACATCAGGTCTACATCACTGCTAAATAAGTTACATGTTCACCTAAGAACACACACGCACACACTGTTACACAAACATGGTGTGAAGCTTTGGCCCCAGATCTATTCCAGGGACCCGTCTTGGATTAAAACAGGCTCAGCGATCAAAGGTCAGTCAGGACCCGAGGTCAGATGTCAGAGAACAAGGGACCACTGCATTCCACACACACACACACACACACACACACACACACACACACACACACACACACACACACACACACACACACACACACACACACACACACACACACACACACACACACACACACACACACACACACACACAACCCTCTCTCCCTCTCCCCTTCTCTAAGGAAAACATAGTCCGAAAATTCTTTATCTGTTGCTGTGGCCTTGGATTGAGGCGTTTGCACATCAGAAAACGACGTTTGCCCCATGCCCTCCGCATGGCGTAAAGTAACTCCCTCTAGGCCTAGAGGAACACACATTTACTGGGTCAAAGGTCAGACTTGGAAGTGAAAAGTAAAGTTATGTATGTTGTATTTCTGATGTATGTTTTCAACGCTCTGGAATGGATGATCATTTGTTTGATTCACATTCTCTAGCCAGCTGCACTCTGGAACAGGCAAGCACACACACACACACACACACACACACACACACACACACACACACACACACACACACACACACACACACACACACACACGCACACACGCACACACACACACACACACACACAGATACACACACACTGAAGAATGAACGGTGGTACTAAATCATATTAGACAGCTGTAAAACATGGTAAAACATATTTGAGAATTTGCTTGAATTAAATTCCATTCCTATGAGAGAGCACTTAAAGTGTCAGAGATTTACACCCTTTATGGAAGGGGGATTTACCTACAGTACGAATCAGGCCTGTTGGCCTCATGTTTCCTACTTGACTTACCTGCAGTAGGAATCAGGCCTGTTGGCCTCATGTTTCCTATTGACATACCTGCAGTACGAATCAGGCCTGTTGGCCTCATGTTTCCTACTTGACATACCTGCAATACGAATCAGGCCTGTTGGCCTCATGTTTCCTACTTGACATACCTGCAGTAGGAATCAGGCCTGTTGGCCTCATGTTTCCTATTGACTTACCTGCAGTACGAATCAGGCCTGTTGGCCTCATGTTTCCTACTTGACATACCTGCAGTAGGAATCAGGCCTGTTGGCCTCATGTTTCCTACTTGACATACCTGCAGTAGGAATCAGGCCTGTTGGCCTCATGTTTCCTACTTGACATACCTGCAGTACGAATCAGGCCTGTTGGCCTCATGTTTCCTACTTAACATACCTGCAGTAGGAATCAGGCCTGTTGGCCTCATGTTTCCTACTTGACATACCTGCAGTAGGAATCAGGCCTGTTGGCCTCATGTTTCCTATTGACTTACCTGCAGTACGAATCAGGCCTGTTGGCCTCATGTTTCCTACTTGACATACCTGCAGTAGGAATCAGGCCTGTTGGCCTCATGTTTCCTACTTGACATACCTGCAGTAGGAATCAGGCCTGTTGGCCTCATGTTTCCTACTTGACTTACCTGCGGTAGGAATCAGGCCTGTTGGCCTCATGTTTCCTACTTGACATACCTGCAGTAGGAATCAGGCCTGTTGGCCTCATGTTTTCTACTTGATTTACCTGCGGTAGGAATCAGGCCTGTTGGCCTCATGTATCCTACTTGACATACCTGCAGTAGGAATCAGGCCTGTTGGCCTCATGTTTCCTACTTGACATACCTGCAGTAGGAATCAGGCCTGTTGGCCTCATGTTTCCTACTTGACTTACCTGCGGTAGGAATCAGGCCTGTTGGCCTCATGTTTCCTACTTGACATACCTGCAGTAGGAATCAGGCCTGTTGGCCTCATGTTTTCTACTTGATTTACCTGCGGTAGGAATCAGGCCTGTTGGCCTCATGTATCCTACTTGACATACCTGCAGTAGGAATCAAGCCTGTTGGCCTCATGTTTTCTACTTGATTTACCTGCGGAAGAATCAGGCCTGTTGGCCTCATGTTTCCTACTTGACATACCTGCAGTAGGAATCAGGCCTGTTGGCCTCATGTTTTCTACTTGATTAACCTGCAGTAGGAATCAGGCCTGTTGGCCTCATGTTTCTACTTGATTTACCTGCGGTAGGAATCAGGCCTGTTGGCCTCATGTTTCCTACTTGACATACCTGCAGTAGGAATCAGGCCTGTTGGCCTCATGTTTCCTACTTGACATACCTGCAGTACGAATCAGGCCTGTTGGCCTCATGTTTCCTACTTGACATACCTGCAGTAGGAATCAGGCCTGTTGGCCTCATGTTTCCTACTTGACATACCTGCAGTAGGAATCAGGCCTGTTGGCCTCATGTTTCCTACTTGACTTACCTGCGGTAGGAATCAGGCCTGTTGGCCTCATGTTTCCTACTTGACATACCTGCAGTAGGAATCAGGCCTGTTGGCCTCATGTTTTCTACTTGATTTACCTGCGGTAGGAATCAGGCCTGTTGGCCTCATGTATCCTACTTGACATACCTGCAGTAGGAATCAGGCCTGTAGGCCTCATGTTTTCTACTTGATTTACCTGCGGTAGGAATCAGGCCTGTTGGCCTCATGTTTCCTACTTGACATACCTGCAGTAGGAATCAGGCCTGTTGGCCTCATGTTTTCTACTTGATTTACCTGCGGTAGGAATCAGGCCTGTTGGCCTCATGTATCCTACTTGACATACCTGCAGTAGGAATCAGGCCTGTTGGCCTCATGTTTTCTACTTGATTTACCTGCAGTAGGAATCAGGCCTGTTGGCCTCATGTTTCTACTTGATTTACCTGCGGTAGGAATCAGGCCTATTGACCACGTTTCTAGAAATCCAGTGTGGAGGATTCCCAGGAATCAGGAGTGAATAAGCAGGACATTTTGCAGATCTAGTAAAGCCGTATGGTATGACAGTAGGTCCATAGATGCTTCTAACAAATGTAACCAGTACAGATGCAGGATCTTAATTTGAGCCAGTTTGCTACAGCAGGAAAATAATATTGTAGCAACAGGTAACGTGAATTATTATGTGGATTATAATTAATGTACATTTTTACAGAGGGTTGATTACATTTTTCGGAAGGGAAAATAAAGTGTGAATTTTCAAAGGGGATATTACAAACTTCAGACGCCTTTTTAAACCTAAAAAACACTTCAAATTGTACATTTCCTGCATTGCAGGATCAAATTTAGATCCCACACCTATATGTAAAGTTTTACCAATGTTTCAGTACCAATGTTGCAGTTTTAAGTCAAGTCTTAAAACCAATCCTGACTCTTCCTCTGTGTTGGTCTCTTCTACAGAGCCTGTCTGCCATGCCTAAGACAACCCATCAAAACGGTAAGGCATCATGCTTTCTGTTTTCTCATATAATGTTGGTTTTCTGCTTTCTCCTTCGATTTCCTGTGGATTGGCTGTTGCTGTTGAGTTAAGGTGTGTGTGTGTGTGTGTGTGTGTGTGTGTGTGTGTGTGTGTGTGTGTGTGTGTGTGTGTGTGTGTGTGTGTGTGTGTGCGTGTGCGTGTGCGTGTGCGTGTGCGTGTGTGTGTGTGTGTGTGTCCGCCAATGACACCAGACAGGCAATGATGCATGGGGGGCTGGGAGCCATACACTAGGTCAGAGGATGACATTTATTCATCTAATATATTTCTCCTGTGTTCAGCTCAGAGCTAGGGGAGGGAGGGAGGCTCAGGGCAGGAGAGATAGAAGGAGAGACAGCAGGAGTGGAGGGGGAGGCTCTGGCATATCCCAGGGTGTCACAGAGAGACACATGATGTGTATTCAGATAACAACATTTACCAGACCCATATGTTGGCCAACCCATCACCCTAACCCCAAACCATCACCCTAACCCCAAACAATCACCCTGACCCCAACTTATCACCCTAACCCCAACCCATCACCTTAACCCCGACCCATCACCCTAACCCCAACACATCACCCTAACCCCAACCCATCACCCTAACCCCAACCCATCACCCTAACCCCAACCCATCACCGGGAGGATGGAGATAGAAACCAGACCCACCGGCTTGTCAGATAGATCCCCAAACCTCCCCAGACCTCACTCCAACCCCCTACACTCACACACACACACACACACACACACACACACACACACACACACACACACACACACACACACACACACACACAAACATGCATGCGTACACACAGATGCACACCTCCCACCCCCCCAGCATTGGCATTTCCTGTTGTAAATCCTGCCTCCAGACCTGGGGGGACAACATGTAGACATTGTGGCTCGGGTATTTTCCTTTAGTTCAGTTAGTTAGTCATTAGCAACAACCTGGCTGGCTATCAAAAAAAGGTCCCGTCAGTAAGCACATCCCTGTTAGTTTACACCTGTTGTTTACGAAGCATGTGACAAATAACACTTGGTTTGATTTGACTTGTTAGGATCCCCATTAGCCGACGCCAATGACGACAGCTAGTCTTACTGGGGTCCGACACATAACGAAAAAGACATTACAGACAGAAAACTTGTGTGTGTGCATCTGTCAATTACACATACATGTCAGTACATACACACAACAAGTGTGTCACATGGGGGAGTAGCATTGTGCTGTGAGGTTTTGCTTTATTTGTTGTTTTTAAACCAGGTTTGCTCATTCACATGCGCTATATGAGATGGGAGTTCCATTCTTTTGATTTGATTTGAATTTGTTTTGATACAGCTTTTGTCGAAATTTAGCCAAATTTTTGGGGTCATTTTTAGCTAACCCTAACCCTAATCCCTTTCATAACCTTAGCCTCATTTGCCTAAACTGCTACGTTAATTCTCCTAACCTGCTATGTTAATTCTCCTAAACCTAAACCCTTCTAGACAAAACCCTGTCTCTGGGGGGGGGGGGGGGGGGGGGGGGGTTGAGAGCCATTTTGGCTCTGACCGTCTCCAGTCTCCTTGTAGTCTGCCGGTATTACACAGTGCCACCAGGAAACAGCCGGACTGGATAGAGGCACTGTCAAATAAGCAGCGGTGGCGCTGCGTTCATTAAATACCCCCCCCCCCCCCCCACTAAGTCTTCTGTGCACCAGAAAACAATACCAGGGAGAGGGGATGGAGGGAGGAGAGATGGGAGAGGAGTGAGTGTGTGTGTGTGTGTGTGTGTGTGTGTGTGTGTGTGTGTGTGTGTGTGTGTGTGTGTGTGTGTGTGTGTGTGTGTGTGTGTGTGTGTGTGTGTGTGTGTGTGTGTGTGTGACGTACATGCGTGCATGTCCTTCCATATTTTGGTCAGACATCTCTCTTTTCAATTACGCAACTTTTCACAATGACCTTCTCACAGACTATCAATCTAAGCTGACGATTGGCCTCAGAATCACATGTAGTAGCTTAAGGACTACAGTAACTAACTACATAGCCACTTTAAAGTCTGTTTTTGTCATTTTGGGGGCTCTGTTAAAATCAGTTCCACTTCCTGCAACTGTGTTACCTAACAACATAGACATGGGTATCATGAGTTGGGGAGGGGAGGGATTTTACTGGCGCACAGAGACCAGTGTTCATTGTCACATCAAAGCCCCATTTATATAATATCTCTTGGAACCATGTGACATCACACTCACGGTGTGTTAGTGCCTTGGGGGTGACAACATGAAAGACTGGGCCATTCATTGGTTCATTTTACCGTCACCACGGAAACAGAAGCATTCCCTCCGACAACCGGAGGGATTTTTTAATTTTTAATTTTACCTTCATTTAACGAGGCAAGTCAGTTAAGAACAAATTCTTATTTTCAATGACGGCCTAGGAACAGTGGGTTAATTGCCTTGTTCCGGGGCAGAACGACAGATTTTACCTTGTCAGCTCGTGGATTCAATCTTGCAACCTTTCGGTTACTAGTCCAACACTCTAACCACTAGGCTACCTGCCGCCCCAGGGATGCTCCGAACTGCACGCTTCTGAGCCCTAGAAATGATGTAACAAAACGTTTAGGATGAATAGCCTACAATATGCTATAGAAAACAGATGTTTAGGATGAATAGTCTACAATATGCTATAGAAAACAGATGTTTAGGATGAATAGTCTACAATATGCTATAGAAAACAGATGGTTTAGATGAATAGTCTACAATATGCTATAGAAAACAGATGGTTTAGATGAATAGTCTACAATATGCTATAGAAAACAGATGGTGTAGATGAATAGTCTACAATATGCTATAGAAAACAGATGGTTTAGATGAATAGTCTACAATATGCTATAGAAAACAGATGGTTTAGATGAATAGCCTACAGTATGCTATAGAAAACATATGGTTTAGATGAATAGCCTACAATATGCTATAGAAAACAGATGGTTTAGATGAATAGTCTACAATATGCTATAGAAAACAGATGGTTTAGATGAATAGTCTACAATATGTTATAGAAAACAGATGGTTTAGATGAATAGCCTACAGTATGCTATAGAAAACAGATGGTTTAGATGAATAGTCTACAATATGCTATAGAAAACAGATGGTGTAGATGAATAGTCTACAATATGCTATAGAAAACAGATGGTGTAGATGAATAGTCTACAATATGCTATAGAAAACAGATGGTGTAGATGAATAGTCTACAATATGCTATAGAAAACAGATGGTGTAGATGAATAGTCTACAATATGCTATAGAAAACAGATGTTTAGGATGAATAGCCTACAATATGCTATAGAAAACAGATGGTTTAGATGAATAGCCTAAAATATGCTATAGAAAACAGATGGTTTAGATGAATAGTCTACAATATGCTATAGAAAACAGATGGTGTAGATGAATATCCTACAATATGCTATAGAAAACAGATGGTTTAGATGAATAGTCTACAATATGCTATAGAAAACAGATGGTTTAGATGAATAGCCTACAATATGCTATAGAAAACAGATGGTGTAGATGAATAGCCTACAATATGCTATAGAAAACAGATGGTTTAGATGAATAGCCTACAATATGCTATAGAAAACAGATGGTTTAGATGAATAGCCTACAATATGCTATAGAAAACAGATGTTTAGGATGAATAGTCTACAATATGCTATAGAAAACAGATTGTTTAGATGAATAGTGTTCAATATGCTATAGAAAACAGATGGTGTAGATGAATAGTCTACAATATGCTATAGAAAACAGATGTTTAGGATGAATAGCCTACAATATGCTATAGAAAACAGATGGTTTAGATGAATAGCCTACAATATGCTATAGAAAACAGATTTTGTAGATGAATAGTCTACAATATGCTATAGAAAACAGATTGTGTAGATGAATAGCCTACAATATGCTATAGAAAACAGATGGTTTAGATGAATAGTCTACAATATGCTATAGAAAACAGATGGGTTAGGATGAATAGTCTACAATATGCTATAGAAAACAGATGGTGTAGATGAATAGTCTACAATATGCTATAGAAAACAGATGGTTTAGATGAATAGTCTACAATATGCTATAGAAAACAGATGGTTTAGATGAATAGCCTACAATATGCTATAGAAAACAGATGGTTTAGATGAATAGTCTACAATATGCTATAGAAAACAGATGGTTTAGATGAATAGTCTACAATATGCTATAGAAAACAGATGGGCGCTGTGTAATTTGACATGGGTTTATCTGGGATTGATGATATGGTTACATATCCCCACTTTAGGCAATATGTTATGCTGACCTGAGTCTGTAAGTAGACACAGGGACTTAATGCATTGATTCCTGGGATAGCTGCTCCAAATCCACTATTTATAGTCCCTGTCTCCTGCTCCTCGGTGTAAATACCTCCAGGCTTCCTGTAGTCCCTGCTTGTCTCCTGTTCTTCAGTGTAAATACACCCAGGCTTCCTGCAGTCCATGTCTGTCTCCTGTTCTTCACTGTAAATACTTCCAGGCTTCCTGTAGTCCTTGTTTAGCTCCTGTTCCTCAGTGTAAATACTCCCAGGCTTTCTGTAGTCCCTGTCTATCTCCTGCTCCTCAGTGTAAATGCACCCAGGCTTCCTGTAGTCCCTGTCTGTCTCCTGTTCTTCAGTGTAAATACCTCCAGGCTTCATGTAGTCCCTGTCTATCTCCTGCTCCTCAGTGTAAATGCACCCAGGCTTCATGTAGTCCCTCTCTGTCTCCTGTTCTTCAGTGTAAATACATCCAGGCTTCATGTAGTCCCTGTCTGTCTCCTGCTCCTCAGTGTAAATACCTCCAGCCTTCCTGTAGTCCCTGTCTGTCTCCTGCTGCTCAGTGTAAATGCACCCAGGCTTCCTGTAGTTCCTGTCTATCTCCTGCTCTTCAGTGTAAATACCTCCAGGCTTCCTGTAGCCTACCTAGTTGTCTCCCTCCTGAAATCCTACTGAAGAGGGAGGAAGAATGCAGCAGACCAACATGCTCGGAGGAGGTTTTTGCAGATGGCGAGACCACAAATCAGACGTGGTGGACTGCATCCGAAGTGGCAGGTGGCACCATGGAATTACATAAACAACAGCATGTGATGCTTATACCTTTACTGGACTACTTTTAAATGAGGGAATACGGTGCTATTTCAGATGCATTCATCACGGACCTCGAAAACAGCCCCGAAGACTCATTTACTCATTTACCCAGCATCCTTTTCTTCAGGAAGTTGATTGTCTCAGGCAGGAAGCTCGCTGTGCTGCCATAGAAATCTATATTTTTTTTAAGAATGAGAGAAAGATTTTGAGAATCGAGGAACGAAAGAGGAAGGATTAGGACAGCGGCCGCCCACTGAGAATATGTGGAGGGGATTGTTACGATACGGTCAATTACCGTCACCTCGTTCCTCCCTCTGTTCTCTCATACAAGAGTCATTGTATGAACACAGTACCAACGATGAGGGTTTTCCTTCCCCCATTCCCTCTATCCCTCCCTTCTTCCCCCAATCCCCATAAGTCTTTGATCTGTGATCAGCCTCTCCACTGAGCATTCCTCCCCTATCTTCCCCTCCTCTCTTGGCCTGTAGGCCAAACAATGGAGCCTTTGGTTCTTACCCTCCCTCTCCCCTCACCTGCACCTGATAAGGCAGCCCCTGGCAGGGCTGGGGAATCTAGAGTGGGTGTCTGGGGGTGGAGAGAGTGGAGAGGAGGCCTGGGGGGAGATGAAAGTGAAGACTGTCAGTGGGGCGCTTCACTGTGTCAGCACCCTGAACTGACAAACATGCAGAGAGCCTCCATGTAATCAGTGCCTTGGGAGATTCTCTCTCTCTCTCTTTCTCTCTCTCTCTTTCTCTCTCTCTCGCTCTCTCTCTCACTCTCTCTCTCTCGCTCACTCTCTCTCTCTCGCTCTCTCTCTCGCTCTCTCTCTCTTTCTCTCTCTCTCTCTTCCTCTCTCTCTCACTCACTCGCTACATAATTCTCTCTCTTTCTCTCGCTCTCTCGCTCTTGCTCTCTCTCTTTCTCTTTCTCTCTCTTTCTCTCTCTCTCAATTTCAATTTTCAACTTAAGGGGCTTTATTGGCATGGGAAGCATATGTTAACATTGCGAAAGCAAGTGAAATAGATAATAAACAAAAGTGAAATGAACAATAAAAAATGGACAGTAAACATTACAGTAAACTTACACAGTTCCAAAAGACTAGACATTGCAAATGTCATGTTATGTGCAAATAGTTGAACAACAAAAGGCAAAATAAATACACATAAATATGGGTCGGATTTACAATGGTGTTTGTTCTTCACTGGTTGCCCTTTTCTTGTGACAACAGGTCACACATCTTGCTGCTGTGATGTCACACTGTGGTATTTCACCCAATAGATATGGGAGTTTATCAACATTGGGTTTGTTTTAAAATTCTTTGTGGGTCTCTAAGATGGTCATACATGTGGCAGGAGGTTAGGAATTGCAGCTCAGTTTCCACCTCATGTTTTGGGCAGTGTGCACATAGCCTGTCTTCTTTTGAGAGCCAGGTCTGCCTATGGCGGCCTTTCTCAATAGCAAGGTTAAGTTCACTGAGTCTGTGCATAGTCAATGCTTGTCTCTCTCTCTCTTTCTTTTCTCCTCCTCCTCCTTTACTCACCAAAGAGATGCCTCTGTTGTGGTTTCCATGAAGTCACAATGATTGGGCCCATTAAAACACATCCTTTCCCTCTGTCAGAGGACGCAACTACAGATGTAGGATCCTAATTTAGACTTGTTTACTACAGCAGGAAAATAATCCTGCAGCAACAGGACATGTGGATTATTATGTGGATTATAATTAATGGACATTTTATGTTAGAGGTTGGTAAAAAAAAGTCTGACATTTTAAGCCTTTTTAAACCTCTAAAACACTCCAAGTTTGCATTTCCTGCTGCGCAAGAAAATTCTCAGCAACAAAGAAAGTGATGAAATGAAGATCCTTCTGTAGCTCCAACTTTACCACTTACCCTGGAGAAACACTAAGGCAGTTTGTTTTAAAATTGAGTCACGTGGATATTGTTTCATTCATAGTCTTGCCCTATTCCTGTCTCGGATCCATCGTTCCAAAAATGGAGGCATGTCGTTTTTCCTTGATTGCGGCAAGAGGAGGATGGAGGAGGGAGGCTCCGTGTCGGGAACGCTGTTGCTCCGATCTAGAAAGCCATTGGTAATATATAAACACAATGATGGGCATCCCACCAGCAGGATGGAGAGAGCATGACCTTTCACCCAGACTCAGGATTTAGTTGCCCTGCAGAGCCAGAAATGTAGCCGGTCTTAAAACAAGATGGCGGAGGAGGAGCAAGGAAGTGGTTTACATGTGTGTGTCTGTCTGTCTGTCTGTCTGTCTGTCTGTCTGTCTGTCTGTCTGTCTGTCTGTCTCTGTCTGTCTCTCTGCGTGTGTGTGTGTGTGTGTCTCTGTCTGTCTGTCTGTCTGTCTGTCTGCGTGTGTGTGTGTGCGTGTGAAACTAACTACGATGCATTTTGAAGAGACAGACATTCTTCAGGGCTTGACTTTGCTGGAGTCTTGTGGTTTCCTTCCTGTGTTTGACCCACCCTGCCTAGTCTGTACTCCCTGTCTGTGTCTGTCTGTCTGTCTGTCTGTCTCTCCCTCTGTTTATTTTTACTCTCCCTCCTTCCCTTTTTGGAATATGGAGGTTTATTTGACTTGCACTGTGGCATTTTACCCTCTGATTCACCGAATTGCAACGTCCACAGAACTGACCCCGGGGAATCCCATATTTAGTCAAAATGCAACCTAATGTGTTGAGAAGGCCTGTCTGGCTGTGTGTTTGAATCAGGCCGTCTGGCAACTGTTGCTCACTGTTCATCTAAAACAATAGGGCTTACTGTGTTTGAAAATGACTCAAGACACTGTCATATCACCTTTACATCCTAGACGTTAACTAGAGTTAGTGCCTTTAGGAGGAAAAGGAGGCAGTAATGGAACAAGGATATTGGTTCTGTTGAACTATCTAGCATTTGTTGTATGTGGGGTCTGTAGTGATGCATATGTTTGATACAAAAACACTAGTCAACTAAATGTAAACTTAGTAGGTCTGATCTCATCAGTCAGATGGTCAAAATAACTCAAATTCAAATTAGAAAGAAATCTTATCTGGAGGGATATCAAATTCAAATCCATTATCCAGGTAAACAACTATCCAAAACACATGCCATTTCAGCCCGGATTCATTCTTCAGAGAAACGCTTTTCATCTCAGAAAACTTGTGACACCAAACCAAATCAAAGACTCTTCTCAGCTCGAAACAATCCCCCACCCCTTTCTGCCGTAGGGACGAATTTCCCTGCCAATTTTCACAGAAAATGCAACTATGTCACGGGGCTAATAGGTTAACTTTCACAAAGAAGGACTCTCTTTCCTGACTTGCAACCCATGCTACTCTTCCTCTGTCCTCGCCCTGAGGCGCAACATTGTCTTAGAGGACATCTCCCACCTATGAGGAGGTCCTTTCAGAGACTTAATGAAGGAGCCCGAGGTCTCGTCTACGAGGCTGTTGGCGAGACCTCCACACACATCCGCACGTACAGTAAAGAGGAGTTGCAGTGTTTCAGCAAGGTCCGCATTCCTGTCCAAGCACTTCCCTCTCCCCACCCTCCTCCTCCTCGTCCCTCCCCTCCGACACTCTTTCACCCAGGCATCCTGTTAAGAGTCTCTGTACTGTATATTACTCTGTTTAACGCTTTTGCACATCCACCTCAGTGTTAAGATGACAGAGACCAGGGCAACTCCCAACTCCCTTTCTCTGGTGTAGGAGGAAAATAGTTTGGTGTTACTATGTGAACCAGCACATTCTCAGTCAGTTCTAGGTTAGTAAGGGTTTTCTTCCTCGTACGCGGAGCTGTAATGTCTGCTTCTTGAGTATGCCTGTGTCATTTTCTAGTGTGAGACACAAGATGCTTCTGGTAGTGATTGTGCCTGGCTGTCATGTACTGTAGCATTCATCTGCCTTGATATTTACATCAGAATCATCTGCCAGGTAGGCTGGAGAAATGGCTGCTCATTAGACAGTTAAACTCAGTTGGGTCTCCAGCTTTGGATAGGCTTTGTTGACTTGTGAAACGATAGACATCACCGGAATTTCTTCTGTCTATTCTACAGTCCAACCCACCGACAGACACACAGACACATTTTGGTTCCTTTGGGGTTAAGGGCATGTCCCGTGGGTGTCTTTCTCCATAGTGGGAGCACTGGTGTCACTCCGGACAGGAAACCACCACACACAAAAGGGACATTTACAACAGGAAGTGAGCTCCACTGAGCTCCACTCACTCACACAGTTACAAAAATACAAGCCTCCCGAGTCCCCTCTACTCATGATAGTGAAGGCCCCAGTCCCCTCTACTCATGATAGTAAAGGCCCCAGTCAGCTCTACTCATGATAGTAAAGGCCTCATTCCCCTCTACTCATGACAGTAAAGGCCTCATTCCCCTCTACTCATGATAGTAAAGGCCTCATTCCCCTCTACTCATGATAGTAAAGGCCTCATTCCCCTCTACTCATGATAGTGAAGGCCTCATTCCCCTCTACTCATGATAGTAAAGGCCCCATTCCCCTCTACTCATGATAGTAAAGGCCCCATTCCCCAGGCCCCTCTACTCGTGATAGTAAATGCCCCATTCCCCAGGCCCCTCTACTCATGATAGTAAAGGCCCCATTCCCCAGGCCCCTCTACTCATGATAGTAAAGGCCCCATTCCCCAGGCCCCTCTACTCGTGATAGTAAAGGCCCCATTCCCCAGGCCCCTCTACTCATGATAGTAAAGGCCCCATTCCCCAGGCCCCTCTACTCGTGATAGTAAAGGCCCCATTCCCCAGGCCCCTCTACTCATGATAGTAAAGGCCCCATTCCCCAGGCCCCTCTACTCGTGATAGTAAAGGCCCCATTCCCCAGGCCCCTCTACTCATGATAGTGAAGGCCCTCTGAGATGGATCTCCTCTCCAGGACCCATAGGGCTGTTGTAGTGTACAACGTAGGGATTATGGTGCCATTGGGAAGCAGACCTGAAGACTTACTTGACTTAAGCCATTGGCTCCTTTCAGGAGGACATTGATGAATGGCCATTTCTCAAAACTGAGCTCTGAGAAATAAGATCAAAGCCAAGGTCAACCACTGAGGCATTTACCTTCTTCACTGAAGACTGGGTTCTGAGGAATCAGGTGAACCACGAGACGTTTACCTACTTGACTGAGGATTCCTCGGATGTCTTGTCAGTATCAGATTAGTTATAGGAGCAGTTGTAAAATAAGTGAACTCTATGTGTGGGTGTGCGTGTGCGTGTGTGTGTGTGTGTAAGTCTCATGTAACTGAAAAGTTAGGGGGGACCATGAAAATGGGTCAGACGGCGGGAGCAGGAGAGTACTGTATGTCTTTGATATTAGAGCAGATAGCACATCTCTCACACATGCCTGAAAACACACACACCTTCCCTCCAGTCTGACATCCAGGTCACCGTCTGTGTCTCCTCCCCTTATCAGAACCACGAGAGAGAGAGAGAGAGAGAGAGAGAGAGAGAGAGAGAGAGAGAGAGAGAGAGAGAGAGAGAGAGAGAGAGAGAGAGAGAGAGAGAGAGAGAGAGAGAGAGAGAGAGAGAGAGAGAGAGAGAGAGACGCACGCACGCACACACACACACAAACACGCACACACAAAGATAGGATGTTCTCTCGCCAACACAGATGACCTTTTATGTTAGTAATACAAGGGCATGTCAACACCAGAATGTCTACAGACTGTTTTCATTCATATGATCATATGATCTGGGACACAAGTTCCCCGTCGTAAAACTGTAGCCTAATTATATTCAGAATCCAATGTCACACACACACGCAAGGCTCATGTATCATTTAATACACACACGCAAGGCTCATGTATCATTTAATAGTCACAGAAAATAAGAGACTTCACAATAACAAGTTGTTTTTCAACATAGCTATAAAATGGGAGACAATTTCAAAAATATTCTAGAAAAAAATGATGTGTACATGACATTCTAACATTCTGACAAGTATTTGTTTTCCCTTTGCAATGGACGGAGCAACTAGGTTCGTAAAATATGATCCTTTTACAGGATGTTGATGTTTCTACATCAGTGCCCATATTCATAAAGCATGTCAGACTAGGAGCGCTGATCTAGGATCAGTTCTCCTCTGTCCAGATAATCTTATTCATTATTATCTAATACTGACCC
>NC_074706.1:3463589-3526089 GCF_029448725.1 Salvelinus fontinalis | reverse complement strand
CCGTGTCCCTGGACCAGTGCACTGATGCTTGGTACAGCACCGAGGAGGCTGCAGGACACAACAGAACACAACAGAACATAGAAACCAGAACACTAGAACCACTAGAACCAGACGATGTTCTAAGAGCCTCTAGAACTCCAGGAAGCTAGAACCAGTCAGGACACAGGGGACACAAAGGCAGAACGGAACCAGACAGAATCGGGTCATGGGAGACCAAACCCAGGACTGGACAAGAGGCTAAACTAATCCAACCCAGATCAGACTATTAGAGTGTAGCCCAGGACAGAACAGCAAGACAGAACCAATCTGAGTCAAAAGGGACCACTGGGACCTGCTCCATCTTTATGACAGGACTATACAGGGATATAGTACCTATCCTGGTCCAGCCTACTCTAATCTGACCCAGGTCTGGGTGGATCTAGTACCAGTATGGCTCTGCATCGCTCTCTGAGGCTACTGCTGCTGCAGAAGTCATTCACTGACCACATCAGGTATTCTACCTTTAGAGCTCTGGACTTACTCAGCAAGACAGCACGGGACCGGAGAATGGCAGGTGAGTGTGTGTGTATGTGTGTGTGCTGTTTTAGCCTTCCTGCCGTATGAGAGAGAAAAACTGCTGTGTCATCCCAGATTTGTGTCTGAGAGAGAGAGAGAGAGAGAGAGAGAGAGAGAGAGAGAGAGAGAGAGAGAGAGAGAGAGAGAGAGAGAGAGAGAGAGAGAGAGAGAGAGAGAGAGAGAGAGAAATTGTGAGGCAGTTCTGAACCATACTGTGGTTGAACTAGCTTATCTGAATACCTCTTATATATAAAAGTATATGCACTTTTTTTGTTGGTATTGACATGGCACTAAGTTAAGTTACGGTACTAGGTTAGGGTACTAGGTTATGGTACTAGGTTAGGGTACTAGGTTAGCGTACTAGGTTAGGGTATTAGGTTAGGGTACTAGGTTTGGGTACTACAGTAGGTTATGGGTCTAGGTTATGGTACTAGGTTAGGGTGCTACAGTAGGTTAGGGTACTAGGTTTTGGTACTAGGTTAGGGTACTAGGTTAGTGTACTAGGTTAGGGTACTAGGTTATGGTACTAGGTTAGGGTGCTACAGTAGGTTAGGGTACTAGGTTATGGTACTAGGTTAGCGAACTAGGTTATGGTACTAGGTTAGGGTACTAGGTTAGCGTACTAGGGTATGGTACTTGGTTAGGGTACTAGGTTAGGGTACTACAGTAGGTTATGGTACGAGGTTAGGGTACTAGGTTAGGGTACTATGTTATGGTACTAGGTTAGGGTACTATGTTATGGTACTAGGTTAGGGTATTAGGTTAGGGTATTAGGTTATGGTACTAGGTTAGGGTACTAGGTTAGGGTACTAGATTATGGAACTAGGTTATGGTACTAGGTTATGGTACTAGGTTATGGTACTAGGTTAGGGTATTAGGTTAGGGTACTAGGTTAGGGTACTGTCTTTGGTCTGATTTTAAACACCATTTTACGTTTCATTTTGTCTTTATCTAAGTATGAGAGTAGAGAGACGACAGTCCTGGCATTTACTTCGTCGGCTACATTTCTAGGCTGCACTCAGGTCAGATGCTGTCTCTCATTCATTAGTTATGAGTTGTTATACACATGGTCAATCCATCAGAACTCAGCTGGCGGGCTAATCTAGCATGGTACTGTGACTCTACCATGTGGGAAGCAGCCGAGCTGTATTATTCAGGGGATACCCCTGAATAATACAGCTCGGCTGGTTCCCAAAAGGCGCCCTGTACCCTATGTAGTGCACTACTTTTGACCAGAGCCAGACGGGCCCAGCTGCCCTGGTCAAAAGTAGTGCACTAAATAGGGTACAGGGGGCCTTTTGGGAGGTAGACTATGTCAAAACAGCAGCAGAGAAAAGCCCTCTAGGAAAGAAAATGGATGCTTTCAAAATCGGCCCAAATGTGTGTGGCGTGTGTGTGTGTGTGTGTGTGTGTGTGTGTGTGTGTGTGTGTGTGTGTGTGTGTGTGTGTGTGTGTGTGTGTGTGTGTGTGTGTGTGTGTGTGTGTGTGTTCCTGTGTGTGTGTGTGTGTGTGTGCACGTGTGTGTGTGTGTGTGCGCGTGTGTGCGTGTGCTTGCATGTGTTCCTGTGTGTGTGTGTGTGTGTGTGTGTGTGTGTGTGTGTGTGTGTGTGTGTGTGTGTGTGTGTGTGTGTGTGTGTGTGTGTGTGTGTGTGTGGGTGTGTGTGTGCGCGTGTGTGTTCCTGTGTGTGTGTGTGTGTGTGCGCGTGTGTGTTCCTGTGTGTTCTTGTGTGTGTGTGTGTGTGTGTGTGTGTGTGTGTGTGTGTACTTGTGCGTGCATGTGTTCCCACTGCAACGCACCACCAACACCATCTGGTTTCACAGACCTGCATGACTTCACTAATTGAAACAACATCTGTATTAAGTCATATTTACAGCCTAGTGTCACCTTCTAAATCTTCACAGGTAAAGCTCAGGTGAAGCTCATTACAATTGGCAGGGGCACCACTTTTCTCACTGGAAACCATAAGTTCCACAACCCCGGGTCAATGTCTTTTGCCCTGACCCTTGACCCCTGACCCCTGACCCCTGAAACTCAGCACGCCAGGTGATAGGTGGTTCCTGTGGGACAATTCCAGAATATGTTTACTGTCAGGTCTCATAAAGGACCGCCAGATGAAAGAATATAGTTGAAAAGGAAGGTAGATCACAAGTCAAGTCGGTGTTAATCACAGCTTTCCTACACCACATTTATTTTCTCTCTTCTAATAAAACATGGTAATGAATGGGAACTTCCTCCGTAGTTTAGTGGGCAGGGGACAGGAGTGTACTAGCTATGTGTGTGTTGAGTACAAACATGTTCTATAGGGCTTTACACACTATGGAGCTGAGCTTACACAGTTGTACTGCGCTCTTCCTGTTACGCTTCCACCATAGCTGCTGGAACTGTGATGCAAAGGAGCCAGTACAGTAGGACTCAGGTCCACATGGTAGAGTCACTGTGAATAGGGGATATGTGTAACCACATGGTAGAGTCACTGTGAATAGGGGATATGTGTAACCACATAGGTAGAGTCGCTGTGAATAGGGGATATGTGTAACCACATGGTAGAGTCACTGTGAATAGGGGATATGTGTAACCACATGGTAGAGTCACTGTGAATAGGGGATATGTGTAACCACATGGTAGAGTCACTGTGAATAGGGGATATGTGTAACCACATGGTAGAGTCACTGTGAATAGGGGGTGTGTGTAACCACATGGTAGAGTCACTGTGAATAGGGGGTATGTGTAACCACATGGTAGAGTCACTGTGAATAGGGGATATGTGTAACCACATGGTAGAGTCACTGTGAATAGGGGGTGTGTGTAACCACATGGTAGAGTCACTGTGAATAGGGGGTATGTGTAACCACATGGTAGAGTCACTGTGAATAGGGGATATGTGTAACCACATGGTAGAGTCACTGTGAATAGGGGATATGTGTAACCACATGGTAGAGTCACTGTGAATAGGGGATATGTGTAACCACATGGTAGAGTCACTGTGAATAGGGGATATGTGTAACCACATGGTAGAGTCACTGTGAATAGGGGATATGTGTAACCACATGGTAGAGTCACTGTGAATAGGGGATATGTGTAACCACATGGTAGAGTCACTGTGAATAGGGGGTGTGTGTAACCACATGGTAGAGTCACTGTGAATAGGGGATATTTGTAACCACATGGTAGAGTCACTGTGAATAGGGGATATGTGTAACCACATGGTAGAGTCACTGTGAATAGGGGATATGTGTAACCACATGGTAGAGTCACTGTGAATAGGGGATATGTGTAACCACATGATAGAGTCACTGTGAATAGGGGATATGTGTAAACACATGGTAGAGTCACTGTGAATAGGGGGTATGTGTAACCACATGGTAGAGTCACTGTGAATAGGGGATGTGTGTAACCACATGGTAGAGTCACTGTGAATAGGGGATATGTGTAACCACATGGTAGAGTCACTGTGAATAGGGGATATGTGTAACCACATGGTAGAGTCACTGTGAATAGGGGATATGTGTAACCACATGGTAGAGTCACTGTGAATAGGGGATATGTGTAACCACATGGTAGAGTCACTGTGAATAGGGGATATGTGTAACCACATGGTAGAGTCACTGTGAATAGGGGGTATGTGTAACCACATGGTAGAGTCACTGTGAATAGGGGATATGTGTAACCACATGGAGAGTCACTGTGAATAGAGGGTATGTGTAACCACATGGTAGAGTCACTGTGAATAGGGGATATGTGTAACCACATGGTAGAGTCACTGTGAATAGGGGATATGTGTAACCACATGGTAGAGTCACTGTGAATAGGGGATATGTGTAACCACATGGTAGAGTCACTGTGAATAGGGGATATGTGTAACCACATGGTAGAGTCACTGTGAATAGGGGGTATGTGTAACCACATGGTAGAGTCACTGTGAATAGGGGATATGTGTAACCACATGGTAGAGTCACTGTGAATAGGGGATATGTGTAACCACATGGTAGAGTCACTGTGAATAGGGGGTATGTGTAACCACATGGTAGAGTCACTGTGAATAGGGGATATGTGTAACCACATGGTAGAGTCACTGTGAATAGGGGATATGTGTAACCACATGGTAGAGTCACTGTGAATAGGGGATATGTGTAACCACATGGTAGAGTCACTGTGAATAGGGGATATGTGTAACCACATGGTAGAGTCACTGTGAATAGGGGGTGTGTGTAACCACATGGTAGAGTCACTATGAATAGGGGATATGTGTAACCACATGGTAGAGTCACTGTGAATCGTGGATATGTGTAACCACATGGTAGAGTCACTGTGAATAGGGGATATGTGTAACCACATAGGTAGAGTCGCTGTGAATAGGGGATATGTGTAACCACATGGGAGAGTCACTGTGAATAGGGGATATTTGTAACCACATGGTAGAGTCGCTGTGAATAGGGGATATGTGTAATCACATGGTAGAGTCGCTGTGAATAGGGGATATGTGTAACCACATGGTAGAGTCGCTGTGAATAGGGGATATGTGTAACCACATGGTAGAGTCACTGTGAATAGGGGATATGTGTAATCACATGGTAGAGTCGCTGTGAATAGGGGATATGTGTAATCACATGGTAGAGTCGCTGTGAATAGGGTATATTTGTAACCACATGGTAGAGTGTCTTCTTTGGACCTCACAGAGAGCTGTCATACCGTCTATGTCATAATAATAATAACAAGTGATTGGGCACTTGGTGTGGTTTGTAATCATTTGTTTGACACTTGGGGTGGTATATAATAATTAGTTTGGCACTTGGGGTGGTATATAATAATTCGTTTGGCACTTGGGGTAGTATATAATAATTTGTTTGGCACTTGGGGTTGTATATAATAATTAGTTTGGCACTTGGGGTTTTATATAAAAATTTGTTTGACACTTGGGGTGGTATATAAAAATTTGTTTGGCTCTTGGGGTAGTATATAATAATTAGTTTGGCACTTGGGGTAGTATATAATAATTTGTTTGGCACTTGGGGTAGTATATAATAATTAGTTTGGCGCTTGGGGTGGTATATAAAAATTAGTTTGACACTTGGGGTGGTATATAAAAATTAGTTTGGCTCTTGGGGTAGTATATAATAATTAGTTTGGCACTTGGGGTGGTATATAATAATTAGTTTGGCACTTGGGGTGGTATATAATAATTGGTTTGGCACTGGGGTTGGTATATAATAATTAGTTTGGCACTTGGGGTGGTATATAATAATTAGCTTGGCACTTGGTCTGGTGCAAATTCATCTCTCTTCTTCATTTCTTCTGCCAGACTAAATAGACTTTCACCTCGTTGTCACAAGGTAACGTCATGACCAACTTCTCACATTCTATCTGGAATGGGGAGTCAGGTAGCCTAGCAGTTAACGGCATCGGGCCAGTAACCTAAAGGTCGCTGATTCAATGTTCCCTTGATGTAACGGGTGACGCTCTCCTCATCCTCGGATGAGGTGAGGAGAGAGGGATCTGAAGACCAAAACGCAGCTTGTGGGAAATAAGCCATCTTTTATTTAACAACGCTGATGGCAAAACACGAAACGAAACAAACACTTTCCAAACTACAAAATAACAAAACGACGTTGACGAAACCTGAACATAAACTTACATAACTAAACATAAACTTACGTACAGGAAACAGACGACATCGAAACGAAACGAAACAAACAAACGCTACAGTCCCATGTGGTACGAACATACATACTGACACAGGAGACAATCACCCACAACGAACACTGTGACAACGCCTACCTAAATATGACTCTTAATTAGAGGAACGCCAAACACCTGCCTCTAATTAAGAGCCATACCAGGTAACCCAAAACCAACACAGAAACAGAAAACATAGAATGCCCACCCAACCTCACGTCCTGACCAACTAACACACATAACAACTAACATAAATAGGTCAGGAACGTGACATTACCCCCCCCACAAGGTGCGAACTCCGGACGCACCAGCACAAAGTCTAGGGGAGGGTCTGGGTGGGCATCTAACCACGGTGGTGGCTCAGGCTCCGGGCGCGGTTCCCACCCCACCATAATCCATCTTAGCTTCCTCCCTCCAAGAATGTCCACCCTCTTTTCTCCCCCACAAAATCCTCTTAATAATAAACCTAATAAGGACAACACCGGGACAGAGAGATAAATCAAGACAGAGGGATAGATAAGAATATAGAGATAGAGGAAGATAGAGAGGGAGATCAGGATAGAGGGGCAGCTCCGGACAGAGAGACAGCTCTGGACTGATGGGCAGTTCTGGGTATCTAGCCTTTTCAGGCTGAAAGGCAGCTCATGGCTGACTGACGAATCTCGACACTCATGGCTGGCTGACGGCTCTCGACGCTCATGGCAGGCTGACGGCTCTCGACGCTCATGGCAGGCTGACGGCTCTCGACGCTCATGGCAGGCTGACGGCTCTCGACGCTCATGGCAGGCTGACGGCTCTGGCTGCTCATGGCGCTCTGATGGCTCTGGCTGCTCATGGCGCTCTGACGGCTCTGGCTGCTCATGGCTCGTTGGCGGCTCTGGCAGATCCTGTCTGGTTGGCGGCTCTGGCAGATCCTGTCTGGTTGGCGGCTCTGGCAGATCCTGTCTGGTTGGCGGCTCTGGCAGATCCTGTCTGGTTGGCGGCTCTGGCAGATCCTGTCTGGTTGGCGGCTCTGGCAGATCCTGTCTGGCTGACGGCTCTAGCGGCTCCTGTCTGGCTGACGGCTCTAGCGGCTCCTGTCTGGCTGACGGCTCTGTAGGCTCATGGCAGACGGGCGGCTTTGCAGGCTCATGGCAGACGGGCGGCTTTGCAGGCTCCTGGCAGACGGATGGCTCAGACGGCGCTGGGGAGACGGATGGCTCAGACGGCGCTGGGGAGACGGATGGCTCAGATGGCGCTGGGGAGACGGATGGCTCAGATGGCGCTGGGGAGACGGATGGCTCAGATGGCGCTGGGGAGACGGATGGCTCAGATGGCGCTGGGGAGACGGATGGCTCTGGCCGGATACGGTGCACTGTAGACCTGGTGCGTGATGCCGGAACTGGAGGCACCGGGCTAAGGATAAGCACCTTCCTACTAGTGCGGGGAGCAGGGACAGGGCACACTGTATTCTCAAAGCCTACTCTATCCCTGATGCGTGGTACCGGCACTGGTGACGCCGGGCTGAGGACAAGCACATCAGGATTAGTAGGGGGAGAAGATACAGTTTGTACAGGGCTCTGGAGACGCACTGGTAGCTTAGTGCGTGGGGCCGGAACTGGAGGCACCGGGCTAGATACACGCACTACAGGGAGAGTGCGTGGAGGAGGAACAGGGCTCAGGATACGCACTGGTAGCCTAGTGCGTAGTGTATACACTGTAGGTACTAGGCTGGGGCGGGGAGGTGGTGCCGGAAATACCGGACCGTGGAGATGTACTGGCACTCTTGAGCATTGAGCCTGCCCAACCTTACCTGGTTGAATGCTCCCGGTTGCCCGACCAGTGCGGGGAGGTGGAATAACCCGCACCGGCCTATGTAGGCGAACCGGGGAAACCATGCGTAAAGCAGGTGCCATGTATGCCGGCCCGAGGAGACGCACTGGAGACCAGACGCGTTGAGCCGGCCTCATGACACCTGGCTCAATACCCAATCTAGCCCTCCCAGTGCGGGGAGGTGGAATAACCCGCACTGGGCTATGCACTCGTACAGGAGACACCGTGCGCTCTACTGCGTAACACGGCGCCTGCCCGTACTCCCGCTCTCCACGGTAAGCCTGGGAAGTGGGCGCAGGTCTCCTACCTGCCCTTGGCCCACTACCTCCTAGCCCCCCCCCAAGAAATTTTTGGGAATTACTTACGGGCTTTTTTGGCTTCCGTGCCAGACGCGTTCCCTCATAGCTCCGGTTCCTCTCCCAGGTAGCCTCTGCTCTCTTCAGTGCCTCCACCTGTTCCCATGGGAGGCGATCCCTCCCAGCCAGGATCTCCTCCCAAGTGTAGCAACCCTTTCCATCCAAAACATCGTCCCATGTCCATTGTTCCTTTCTCTCCTGTCCCTTAACCCGTTTCGTTTTCCCTTGCCGCTTGGTCTTAGTGTGGTGGGTGATTCTGTAACGGGTGACGCTCTCCTCATCCTCGGATGAGGTGAGGAGAGAGGGATCTGAAGACCAAAACGCAGCTTGTGGGAAATAAGCCATCTTTATTTAACAACGCTGATGGCAAAACACGAAACGAAACAAACACTTTCCAAACTACAAAATAACAAAACGACGTTGACGAAACCTGAACATAAACTTACATAACTAAACATAAACTTACGTACAGGAAACAGACGACATCGAAACGAAACGAAACAAACAAACGCTACAGTCCCATGTGGTACAAACATACATACTGACACAGGAGACAATCACCCACAACGAACACTGTGACAACGCCTACCTAAATATGACTCTTAATTAGAGGAACGCCAAACACCTGCCTCTAATTAAGAGCCATACCAGGTAACCCAAAACCAACACAGAAACAGAAAACATAGAATGCCCACCCAACCTCACGTCCTGACCAACTAACACACATAACAACTAACATAAATAGGTCAGGAACGTGACACTTGAGCAAGACACTTAACCCTAATTGCGCCTGCAAGTCGCTCTGGATACCAGCATCTGCTAAATCAAAAAATCAAAAATACTGTATGTAAATGAATAGAATGTTCTGAGAAACGGAGCCCTGGAGATTAGAGCTGTGATGATAAACCGAAAGTTATCATCACTTATTGCAAGAATTTTGCTGATATCATTAATTGCAATAAGTAGCCTATATTCTAATAATTTGTTTGAAATTAAATATGTTTGCTAATATGGGTGCTTGTTAATGGCACAATTGATGGCGACTACAACCATCAAACTACGGAGAGTAGCAGTAGTAGTTTAAAGGATTTATTTATTTATTTTTCCTGTGCTGCACATTCATGTTATAAACTTATCGTTCTGTTTTTCCTCATGGCATCAATTCAGGAAATTTATCAAGATATGGATTTTTATCCAAATCACCCAACTCTACTGGAGATGACACACTTGCGTGTGTGTGTGTGTGTGTGTGTGTGTGTGTGTGTGTGTGTGTGTGTGTGTGTGTGTGTGTGTGTGTGTGTGTGCGTGCGTGCGTGCGTGTGCGTGTGCGTGTGCGTGTGCGTGTGCGTGTGCGTGTGTGTGTGTGTGTGTCAACAACTCACTCTAGACAATTGTCTACTGTAGTGTATACCCTCACCAGCCCAACACTGGAACTCAATATCCCCTTGATTGTCCCCACCATTGACCCCAATGTCATCATGCAGCATGTTTCAACAGGTAACACCATATGTTCACTGCTTGAGGGGAATTGACGTCCAGTGACACATTGAGTTTATCTCATTGACAGACAGCAGCTGTCTTTCCCTCTGTAGTTCATCCTGGCTATAGGAAGCAGTGTTCAGTGTTCTGCTAGCCCTGCACTTCGTCAGGCCATTGTGCTCATGAGCCATGAACCCCCACTTTGACAGGAATGACTCCGTAGGCTATGGAGATATGAATGAAGGACAATAGCAGAATCTACAAGGGTCTCAGAGTACGAGTGCTGATCAAGGATCAGCCCCCACATCTTATTTATTATGATGTAAAAGGATAAACTGATCTTAGATCAGCCATCCTGCTCTTAGACGCCTTATGAATACGGACCCTGATGTAACTATGAGTCCTTAGGCCAGGGGTGTCAAACTCATTCCACAGAGGTCCTAGTGTCTGCGGGTTTTTGTTTCTTCAGTGAAGACCTAGACAACGAGGTGAGGGGAGTTCCTTACTAATCAGTGACCTTAATTCATCAATCAAGTACAAAGGAGGAGCGAAAACCTGCAGACACTCGGGTCTCTGTGGAATGAGTTAGACACGTGTGCCTCAGGCTATGGAGACATGAATGAAGGATGAGAGCAGAACCTCTACAAGGGTCACTACTCTGGTTAGTCCAGGGCCTTATTCATAGTCTCACTGTAGGAGGGCTTTAGTATGATTTAAAAGGCTAAATTGGTCCTAGATCAGCACTGCTACCCTTAGACGCATTTATGAATACGGACCCTGATGTAAGTATTGGGTTTGAAGCAGGGTCCTGTCACACGCTAAACCAACGTCTCAACCATTAGACGGAGAGGAAATATTTGTGGTCGACATTTAAGCTTAAGTCTCAGACGAGGGCTACCTCATGGCGAGAGTGTGATTCCAAACCCCCTCCGCTCTACTGACTACCGTCTCTCTTCTCCTGGTGGTCCTCCATCCTTCAGTCTCACTATGATAGGACATTACTGTATTTCAATAAATAGTTCTCGTTTGTGTAACCACACCATGTTTACCATTTCGTTTAAGTATCAATGATAATGATATCGCATCCGCTACAAGACCATGGTGCTTGCCTACGGAGCTGTGAGGGGAACGGCACCTCCGTACCTTCAGGCTCTGATCAGGCCCTACACCCAAACAAGGGCACTGCGTTCATCCACCTCTGGCCTGCTCGCCTCCCTACCTCTGAGGAAGTACAGTTCCCGCTCAGCCCAGTCAAAACTGTTCGCTGCTCTGGCACCCCAATGGTGGAACAAACTCCCTCACGACGCCAGGTCAGCGGAGTCAATCACCACCTTCCGGAGACACCTGAAACCCCACCTCTTTAAGGAATACCTAGGATAGGATAAAGTAATCCTTCTAACCCCCCCCCCCCCCCTTAAAAGAGTTAGATGCACTATTGTAAAGTGGTTGTTCCACTGGATTTCATAAGGTGAATGCACCAATTTGTAAGTCGCTCTGGATAAGAGCGTCTGCTAAATGACTTAAATGTAATGTAAATGTAATGATAACCCAGTTTTCATTTAGTCGTTAAATGAAGGTGAAAATCACATGGGCAAATGTGATGCATTTGTGGAGCGTTGGGGTCACATGATGGTGGTTCCTGCCCCAGAGAGGCCTCAGAGGCTGTAGGAACCAGGCGATAGGAAGCAGGCCAGGGCACATGGATAAATGGATGTGTGTGTGTGTGTGTGTAGCGGGAGGGGGGGGTCAATGTGAATATCACAATCTGTTGAATAAAGCACTGTTTGGAGCAATCTTTCAAGTCATCTCTACTTTTAAGTATCCATGTGAGCAAATTGATTCTTGTGAACCCAGTAACGTCATGGCTGACGGCAGACTCTGCTCTCTATGGCTGAGTGTGTTGTGTTGAACAGAATGCTAACCTGCTGATGTTGTTGTGTTGTGTTGAACAGAATGCTAACCAGCTGATGTTGTTGTGTTGTGTTGAGCAGAATGCTAACCTGCTGATGTTGTTGTGTTGTGTTAAACAGAATGCTAACCAGCTGATGTTGTTGTGTTGTGTTGAACAGAATGCTAACCAGCTGATGTTGTTGTGTTAAACAGAATGCTAACCAGCTGATGTTGTTGTGTTGTGTTGAACAGAATGCTAACCAGCTGATGTTGTTGTGTTAAACAGAATGCTAACCAGCTGATGTTGTTGTGTTGTGTTGAACAGAATGCTAACCAGCTGATGTTGTTGTGTTAAACAGAATGCTAACCAGCTGATGTTGTTGTGTTGTGTTGAACAGAATGCTAACCAGCTGATGTTGTTGTGTTAAACAGAATGCTAACCAGCTGATGTTGTTGTGTTGTGTTGAACAGAATGCTAACCAGCTGATGTTGTTGTGTTAAACAGAATGCTAACCAGCTGATGTTGTTGTGTTGTGTTGAACAGAATGCTAACCAGTTGATGTTGTTGTGTTAAACAGAACGCTAACCAGCTGATGTTGTTGTGTTGAACAGAATGCTAACCAGTTGATGTTGTTGTGTTGAACAGAATGCTAACCAGTTGATGTTGTTGTGTTGAGCAGAATGCTAACCAGCTGATGTTGTTGTGTTGAACAGAATGCTAACCAGCTGATGTTGTTGTGTTGAACAGAATGCTAACCAGCTGATGTTGTTGTGTTGAACAGAATGCTAACCAGTTGATGTTGTTGTGTTGTGTTGAACAGAATGCTAACCAGTTGATGTTGTTGTGTTGTGTTGAACAGAATGCTAACCAGTTGATGTTGTTGTGTTGAACAGAATGCTAACCAGCTGATGTTGTTGTGTTGTGTTAAACAGAATGCTAACCAGTTGATGTTGTTGTGTTGAGCAGAATGCTAACCAGCTGATGTTGTTGTGTTGTGTTGAACAGAATGCTAACCAGTTGATGTTGTTGTGTTGAACAGAATGCTAACCAGCTGATGTTGTTGTGTTGAGCAGAATGCTAACCAGCTGATGTTGTTGTGTTGAACAGAATGCTAACCAGTTGATGTTGTTGTGTTGAACAGAATGCTAACCAGCTGATGTTGTTGTGTTGAACAGAATGCTAACCAGTTGATGTTGTTGTGTTGAACAGAATGCTAACCAGTTGATGTTGTTGTGTTGAACAGAATGCTAACCAGTTGATGTTGTTGTGTTGAACAGAATGCTAACCAGCTGATGTTGTTGTGTTGTGTTGAACAGAATGCTAACCAGTTGATGCTGTTGTGTTGTGTTGAACAGAATGCTAACCAGTTGATGTTGTTGTGTTGTGTTGAACAGAATGCTAACCAGTTGATGCTGTTGTGTTGTGTTGAACAGAATGCTAACCAGCTGATGTTGTTGTGTTGAACAGAACAGAACAGAATGCTAACCAGCTGATGTTGTTGTGTTGAACAGAACAGAACAGAATGCTAACCAGTTGATGTTGTTGTGTTGAACAGAACAGAACAGAATGCTAACCAGCTGATGTCATTGTGTTGTGTTGAACAGAATGCTAACCAGTTGATGTTGTTGTGTTGTGTTGAGCAGAATGCTAACCAGCTGATGTTGTTGTGTTGTGTTGAGCAGAATGCTAACCAGCTGATGTTGTTGTGTTGTGTTGAACAGAACGCTAACCAGCTGATGTTGTTGTGTTGAACAGAATGCTAACCAGTTGATGTTGTTGTGTTGTGTTGAGCAGAATGCTAACCAGTTGATGTTGTTGTGTTGTGTTGAACAGAATGCTAACCAGCTGATGTTGTTGTGTTGTGTTGAGCAGAATGCTAACCAGCTGATGTTGTTGTGTTGTGTTGAACAGAATGCTAACCAGTTGATGTTGTTGTGTTGAACAGAATGCTAACCAGTTGATGTTGTTGTGTTGTGTTGAACAGAATGCTAACCAGTTGATGTTGTTGTGTTGTGTTGAACAGAATGCTAACCAGCTGATGTTGTTGTGTTGAGCAGAATGCTAACCAGTTGATGTTGTTGTGTTGTGTTGAACAGAATGCTAACCAGCTGATGTTGTTGTGTTGAACAGAACAGAACAGAACGCTAACCAGCTGAGGCTTGACAATTATTATATTATAACCATTGGGGCTTTGACAATTATTCACATCATTAATAATCAGTCCCTTTTCTAAAAGTCATGTGAAACCATTGCAAAGGGGCCATGTAATGGGTGTATGTAATGTAATCAGCCAAAGATAGCATGGAATAGGACATGTAATGGACTGAGGACGTTCTTGTAGCTTCTTACAGGCTCAGAATGTTTCGTTGGAAAACTCTCTTAGTAGATTCAGCTCTTACTGGCTGTGGCCTGTGTGTGTGTGTGTGTGTGTGTGTGTGTGTGTGTGTGTGTGTGTGTGTGTGTGTGTGTGTGTGTGTGTGTGTGTGTGTGTGTGTGTGTGTGTGTGTGTGTGTGTGTGTGTGTGTGTGTGTGTGTGTGAGGGGGGAGGCGTCTGCGTCTGCGTCTGCCCTTTGTATTGCTCTGAAAGGGAGTAACTGAGGGAGGTACTGGTTCACCTTGTTCTGTGCTGACTGGTCGACCCACACAGATGCCCTGGACCTATTGTGCCCCTGCCACAACCCTACAGTGGCCCAGCAGGGACATTTCTCGCCTCAGGGCCGACAAAGGAAAAAGTCAAAGGCGCGTCACATTGTGACATCACAACATGGAGCTCTTAGAATAACACAACAGCAGGGACCTGTGTTCCAAATTAGCTTCTGGAACTGTGTTCGCTCACCGTCTTACGTGTTGTTTTTGGTTACTTAAAATATGCTGAATATATATATATATATCTATATACATTTTTTTTAAATGTCTTATGATTCATATTATATGAAAGTAATTTAAAATAATTCATTTGAGAAGTCCTTTTGGATGCAGTTTGTTATACACAACCAGATAGTTCCTCCCACTCAGGCAACATGTAACATTCCCGAGGACACTTCAGAAGAGAAAGAGAAGCAGCTCTAGTAGGTCGGACTGTTTACCCACCAACATTTCGACATCAAGCTGTCTTCATCAGGGTTTCTTTCCCAAGGACATCCATGAGTTCCTTCCTGCTGCAGTCCACTCAACATGTAACCGTCAAAACATTCATCTCCCTCCACCACAGCTCTACCACTAATGACGCCTCTCCTTGTGTCGGTCCGTTAGCCATTATCTCCTTTCTTTTAGTTGGTTTGTGGCCGCTGTTTGGTTGTGGTCGTTGTTTGGTTGTGATTGAAAAGCTAATTGCTGTGGTTGTTAGTCCTTATCCCCTATAGGGTTTCCAACATGTTTCAACCCTTGTTATATCTCATGTTCCCAGTCCCATAGAACATCTCCCAGAACCTCAAACAAACAATGGATACATCCAAAATGGCACCACTATGGGGCCTGCTGCAAAGTAGTGCACTATATAGGGAATAGCTGCAAAGTAGTGCACTATATAGGGAATAGCTGCAAAGTAGTGCACTACATAGGGAATAGCTGCAAAGTAGTGCACTATATAGGGAATAGCTGCAAAGTAGTGCACTATATAGGGAATAGCTGCAAAGAAGTGCACTATATAGGGAATAGGGTTCTATTTGGGAAGCAAACTCTATTTAACCATCTACTGTCTTCACCTGGAAGTGTTTGGGCCCACAATGCGCTAGCCTAAATGGAACAAGGCTTGGCAAACCTGTCCCCTTGTAAATGTTCTTTTGTTTTGGAAGGAAGGTTCTACTTGGTCCTCCATATCTCAGTTGGTAGAGTGTGGTTCTTGCAAAGTCAGGATAGTGGGTTCGATTCATGGGACCACCCATACGTAAAATATATGCAAGCATGACTCTAAGTCGCTTTGGTTAAAAGCATCTGCTAAATGACATTCATCACGTGGTTGTTTACAGTCTTTCAACTCAAATTAACTACTGAAATGTATTTCTGTGATTTGTGAGCAAGTGACTGTGTTTTTCAGTGTCATGATCAGACCTAGAGACTATAGCTTCTTCTTCTGGGATTTTCTCTTGCATGCTGTATACTATGTACAAACCAACATGCTACAGTACCAGAATAATGATACTCAATATACTATGTATAAACCAACATGCTACAGTACCAGAATAATGATACTCAATATACTATGTAGAAACCAACATGATACAGTACCAGAATAATGATACTCTATATACTATGTAGAAACCAACATGCTACAGTACCAGAATAATGATACTCTATATACTATGTACAAACCAACATGCTACAGTACCAGAATAATGATACTGTATATACTATGTACAAACCAACATGCTACAGTACCAGAATAATGATACTCTATATACTATGTAGAAACCAACATTCTACAGTACCAGAATAATGATTCTCTATATACTATGTACAAACCAACATGCTACAGTACCAGAATAATGATACTCTATATACTATGTAGAAACCAACATGCTACAGTACCAGAATAATGATACTCTATATACTATGTACAAACCAACATGCTACAGTACCAGAATAATGATACTGTATATACTATGTAGAAACCAACATGCTACAGTACCAGAATAATGATACTCTATATACAATGTACAAACCAACATGCTACAGTACCAGAATAATGATACTCTATATACTATGTAGAAACCAACATTCTACAGTACCAGAATAATGATTCTCTATATACTATGTACAAACCAACATGCTACAGTACCAGAATAATGATACTCTATATACTGTGTAGAAACCAACATGTTACAGTACCAGAATAATGATACTCTATATACTATGTAGAAACCAACATGCTACAGTACCAGAATAATGATACTCTATATACTATGTACAAACCAACATGCTACAGTACCAGAATAATGATACTGTATATACTATGTAGAAACCAACATGCAACAGTACCAGAATAATGATACTCTATATACTATGTACAAACCAACATGCTACAGTACCAGAATAATGATACTCTATATACTATGTACAAACCAACATGCGACAGTACCAGAATAATGATACTCAATATACTATGTATAAACCAACATGCTCCCGTACCAGAATAATTAAACTGTATATACTATGTAGAAACCAACATGCTACAGTACCAGAATAATGATACTGCATATACTATGTACAAACCAACATGCTACAGTACCAGAAAAATTATACTCTATATACTATGTAGAAACCAACATGCTACAGTACCAGAACAATGATACTCTATATACTATGTACAAACCAACATGCTACAGTTTCAGAATAATGATACTCTATATACTATGTACAAACCAACATGCTACAGTACCAGAATAATGACACTCTATATACTATGTACAAACCAACATGCTACAGTACCAGAATAGTGATACTCTATATACTCTGTAGAAACCAACATGCTACAGTACCAGAATAGTGATATTGTATATACTATGTAGAAACCAAACATGCTACAGTACCAGAATAATGATACTCTATATACTATGTAGAAACCAACATGCTACAGTACCAGAATAACGATGCTCTATATACTATGTACAAACCAACATGCTACAGTACCAGAATAATGATACTCTATATACTATGTACAAACCAACATGCTACAGTACCAGAATAATGATGCTCTATATACTATGTACAAACCAACATGCTACAGTACCAGAATAACGATGCTCTATATACTATGTACAAACCAACATGCTACAGTACCAGAATAATGATACTCTATATACTATGTACAAACCAACATGCTACAGTACCAGAATAATGACATTCTATATACTATGTACAAACCAACATGCTACAGTACCAGAATAGTGATACTCTATATACTATGTACAAACCAACATGCTACAGTACCAGAATAATGATACTGTATATACTATGTAGCTCTTTTAATGTTTTACGGAGAATCCAACATGCTACAGTACCAGAATAATGATACTGTATATACTATGTAGAAACCAACATGCTCCAGTACCAGAATAATGATACTGTATGTATTATGTAGAAACCAACATGCTACAGTACCAGAATAATGATACTCTATATACTATGTACAAACCAACATGCTACAGTATCAGAATAACGATACTCTATATACTATGTAGCTCTTTTAATGTTTTATGGAGAAACCAACATTGTTACTGTACCAGAATTGTTTTTGTGGAAACCTGTTGCTTGGAACCATTCAAGTAACCCAACCCAAAGTATTTCAGTGTTCAGTAATTATAATATTAAACTGACATCACCACCCATATTGTTATCCTGTAAAGTTGTAAATACTGAACTGTTTTGTGTTTTATGAACTTTTTGACACTAAATTGTGTTATGTATTCTGAACTATGACGAAGGAAGTTACTTGAACATTAATGTTTGTTCTAGTGAACATAAAAATGTAGGGCTCCTTCTAATTCCTTACTCATTTTTTTTCAAGTGTAAATGGTTGTGTCTTAATGTTTGTTGTATATCAAATCAAATAAAAGTTTATTGGTCGCGTACACAGATTTGCAGATGTTATCGCATGTGCAGCGAAATGCTTGTGTTTCTAGCTCCAACAGTGCAGTAATACCTAGCAATAAAAAACATTTAAAACAATACACACATAATCCAGAACAATTCTATAATAAGTTATATGGGATAACCCATGACTAGAATACAGTATATACATATGAAGTGGGTAAAACAGTATGTAAACATTATTAAAGTGACCCGTGTTCAATGACTGTGTACATAGGGCAGCAGTCTCTAAGGTGCAGGGTAGAGTCCTGGGTGGTAGGCGGCTAGAAAAGTGACTAAGGTTTAGTGCAGGGTACTGGGCGGAGGCCGGGTAGAACAGTGACTAAGGTTCAGTGCAGGGTACTGGGCGGAGGTCTGCTAGAACAGTGACTAAGGTTCAGTGCAGGGTACTGGGCGGAGGCCGGCTAGAACAGTGACTAAGGTTTAGTGCAGGGTACTGGGCAGAGGTCGGCTAGAACAGTGACTAAGGTTCAGTGCAGGGTACTGGGCGGAGGTTGGCTAGAACAGTGACTAAGGTTCAGTGCAGGGTACTGGGCGGAGGCCGGCTAGAACAGTGACTAAGGTTCAGTGCAGGGTACTGGGCGGAGGTCGGCTAGAACAGTGACTAAGGTTCAGTGCAGGGTACTGGGCGGAGGTCGACTAGAACAGTGACTAAGGTTCAGTGCAGGGTACTGGGCGGAGGCCGGCTAGAACAGTGACTAAGGTTCAGTGCAGGGTACTGGGCGGAGGTCGGCTAGAACAGTGACTAAGGTTTAGTGCAGGGTACTGGGCGGAGGTCGGCTAGAACAGTGACTAAGGTTCAGTGCAGGGTACTGGGCGGAGGTCGGCTAGAACAGTGACTAAGGTTCAGTGCAGGGTACTGGGCGGAGGCCGGCTAGAACAGTGACTAAGGTTCAGTGCAGGGTACTGGGCGGAGGCCGGCTAGAACAGTGACTAAGGTTTAGTGCAGGGTACTGGGCGGAGGCCGACTAGAACAGTGACTAAGGTTCAGTGCAGGGTACTGGGCGGAGGTCGGCTAGAACAGTGACTAAGGTTCAGTGCAGGGTACTGGGCGGAGGTCGACTAGAACAGTGACTAAGGTTCAGTGCAGGGTACTGGGCGGAGGTCGGCTAGAACAGTGACTAAGGTTCAGTGCAGGGTACTGGGCAGAGGCCGGCTAGAACAGTGACTAAGGTTCAGTGCAGGGTACTGGGCGGAGGTCGGCTAGAACAGTGACTAAGGTTCAGTGCAGGGTACTGGGCGGAGGCCGACTAGAACAGTGACTAAGGTTCAGTGCAGGGTACTGGGCGGAGGCCGACTAGAACAGTGACTAAGGTTTAGTGCAGGGTACTGGGCGGAGGCCGGCTAGAACAGTGACTAAGGTTCAGTGCAGGGTACTGGGTGAAGGCCGGCTAGTGTTGACTGTTTAACAGTCTGATGGCCTCAGTCTCTTGGTCTTGGTCCCAGCTTTGATGCACCTGTACTGTCTCCGCCTTCTAGATGAAAGTGGGGTGAACAGGTCGTAGCTCTGGTAGCTGAGGTCCTTGATGATCTTCTTGTTACACCGGGTGCTTTAGATGTTCTGCAGTGCAGGCAGTGTGCCCCTGGTGATACACACCACCCTCTGGAGAGCCCTGCATTTGCGAATGGTGCAATTGCTGTACCAGGCGGTGATACAATCCGACAGGATGCTCTCAATGGTGCATCTATAGAAGTTTGTGAGGGTCTTAGGGGCCAAGATGAATTTCTTCAGCCTCCTGAGGTTGAAGAGGTGCTGTTGTGCCTTCTTCCCCACACTGTCTGTATGGGTGGACCATTTCAGGTTGTCAGTGATGTGCACGGACCAGAACTTGAAGCTTTTGACCTTCTCCACTGTGGCCCCGTCAATGTGGATGGGGGTGTGCGCTCTCTGCTGTCTCATGTAGTCCACGATCAGCGCTTTCATTTTGATGACGTTGAGGGAGAGGTTATTTTCCTGGCACCACTCCACCAGGGCTCTCATCTCCTCCCTGTAGGCTGTCTCATCGTTGTTGGTAATCAGGCCTACCACTGTTGTGTCGTCAGCAAACTTGATGATTGAGTTGAAGATGTGCGTGGCGACGCAGTCATGGGTGAACAGGCGGTACAGGAGGGGGCTGAGCACGCACCTCTGTGGGGCCCTCGTCTAAGGATAGGATCAGCGTGGCAAAGATGTTGTTGCCTACCTTTACGACTTGGGGTCGTCAGGAAGTCCAGGACCCAGTTGCACAGGGAGGGGTTCAGACCTAGGGCCTTGAGCTTAGTGATGAGCTTGGAGGTAACTATGGTGTTAAAAGCTGAGCTGTAGTTGATGAACAGCCTTCTTACCTATAGGTATTTCAGTGTGCAGTGCAATGGTGATTGCATCGTCTGTGGATCTGTTGGGATGGCATGCAAATTTCAGTTGGTCCAGGGTGTTGGGTAAGGTGGAGGTGATATGATTCTTAACTAGCCTGTCAAAGGACATAATGATGACAGAAGTGAGTGCTACAGGGTGCTATGTATTTGGCGATTTGTCATGTTAACTCACCATAGCAAGCATTGTTGAGCACTTTTCTCATTCCTCTAGTAGTAACTGGAGGTAGAGCTGTTACCAGTCATGTTGAGCACAGTGCTCATTCCTCTAGCAGTAACCGGAGGTAGAGCTGTAACCAGTCATGTTGAACACAGCGCGCATTTCTATAGCAGTCACTGGAGGTAGAGCTGCAATCCTTACAGGTGCTGCATCAGCTTTAGTCACAAAGGGTGGTTCCCATGACCTTGTTGATGAACGGATTGTCTCATTATTGAATGTCAATTTGACCAGCGGTTTTTACATCCGTTCATCACGATTAATTACACATCTTAGCAAAACAAACTGCTTAATACTATTTCAGAAATACACTTTTCTTTCTTCAAACACGCATACAACATTGTGTAAAAGTATCATAGTCTACACATTTTGAATTACCCACAATCCTCTAAAAACAGAGCCACATGGCACTATTAAGTATTCATAACTTGCAAAAATGTAATAATTCTACATCAGCACAACATAGATAAATCAAGTGTAGTTGACTCAAATATCAATGTGTCTGACTACTACTTTATTATTTGAATTAAAGTTGTAAAACATTATAGAATCAAGAACATGTTATTTTATCCCTTTCAGATTGACTTTATAATATAAAATAATCATAACTTGTAAAAACTAAATCACTTTAGATTGGCAGAAAATACATCAATGAAGTTAGATTCACTCAATAGCATAACATTTGTTAACAGTACTCAAAAACATTAAGTGATAGGAGATCTGATTGATATCTGAGTTAGTACAATTTATATGATTTGAGTTCTGCTGACCGTTGGAGATGTTTGAGTAGCCACCACTCAACTTCTTTAATGAGTTATGCGGTTACTTTTTACAGTGTACTGTATACACTAGCTATTTTAATGTATTTTCTAAATAATATTTATTTGAATATATTCCCTAATCATCTAGTGGTCCTGTCATGTGTCAATACTAATCATCTAGTGGTCCTGTCATGTGTCAATACTAATCATCTAGTGGTCCTGTCATGTGTCAATACTAATCATCTAGTGGTCCTGTCATGTGTCAATACTAATCATCTAGTGGTCCTGTCATGTGTCAATACTAATCATCTAGTGGTCCTGTCATGTGTCAATACTAATCATCTAGTGGTCCTGTCATGTGTCTAGTGGTCCTGTCATGTGTCAATACTGATCATCTAGTGGTCCTGTCATGTGTCAATACTAATCAACTAGTGGTCCTGTCATGTGTCTAGTGGTCCTGTCATGTGTCAATACTAATCATCTAGTGGTCCTGTCATGTGTCAATACTAATCATCTAGTGGTCCTGTCATGTGTCTAGTGGTCCTGTCATGTGTCAATACTAATCAACTAGTGGTCCTGTCATGTGTCAATACTAATCATCTAGTGGTCCTGTCATGTGTCAATACTAATCATCTAGTGGTCCTGTCATGTGTCAATACTAATCATCTAGTGGTCCTGTCTTGTGTCTAGTGGTCCTGTCATGTGTCAATACTAATCATCTAGTGGTCCTGTCATGTGTCTAGTGGTCCTGTCATGTGTCTAGTGGTCCTGTCATGTGTCAATACTAATCATCTAGTGGTCCTGTCATGTGTCTAGTGGTCCTGTCATGTGTCTAGTGGTCCTGTCATGTGTCAATACTAATCATCTAGTGGTCCTGTCATGTGTCTAGTGGTCCTGTCATGTGTCTAGTGGTCCTGTCATGTGTCAATACTAATCATCTAGTGGTCCTGTCATGTGTCTAGTGGTCCTGTCATGTGTCTAGTGGTCCTGTCATGTGTCAATACTAATCATCTAGTGGTCCTGTCATGTGTCTAGTGGTCCTGTCATGTGTCAATACTAATCATCTAGTGGTCCTGTCATGTGTCAATACTAATCATCTAGTGGTCCTGTCATGTGTCAATACTAATCATCTAGTGGTCCTGTCATGTGTCTAGTGGTCCTGTCATGTGTCAATACTAATCATCTAGTGGTCCTGTCATGTGTCAATACTAATCATCTAGTGGTCCTGTCATGTGTCAATACTAATCATCTAGTGGTCCTGTCATGTCAATACTAATCATCTAGTGGTCCTGTCATGTCAATACTAATCATCTAGTGGTCCTGTCATGTCAATACTAATCATCTAGTGGTCCTGTCATGTGTCAATACTAATCATCTAGTGGTCCTGCCGTGCCTCTGTCTCTCTGTGTCTTATTAATTGAAGCTGATATGTGTCTGGTACGAGGAAACTTCTGCAGAACATGTCAATCAAAACAAGGCGTGTTGCTCTTCAGTGATTCTCTGAGATGTGTTGAAAGACCGTCTGTAACCCAAACCCCAGCCAGAACACCTGTAATGACTAAGTATCAGTATTAAACGGACAAAATGCAAAAAAAATTGCCCTCCAGTCTAGGAGGCTCACACACATGCATGTGCGCACGCTCGGACACACACATACACACACTTACCGCAAACTATTCATTGTTGTGTAAAAAATTCTACAGAAGAGTAACACCTCTGGTAGCTTTAGACAGACAGAACCTAACTCACATCTCAGCTTACAACTTGGAAAGACAAGCCAGTCTGTATTTGCATCATTTTCCTGTATAAAGTTTAAATGAAATAAAGATGAATGATTGTTATAATTTGATTCCAGGTCGGTCGCTGTCTTTCCAAGCCTGTGGCTTTGATTGGTGATTTGCATACTCAGTGGTTCCTGTCTGAACCGGCAGCTGGCTGTCCCAAATGGAACTCTATTCCTATTTAGTGCACTTGAGAGGAAAGATGGAAAACGTTGAGGTTTCCTCTCAGAAGAACAACGCCCACTTAGAATTGGCAACCAAGTTGTATTCACACATTTCTGTGCTATGAATAATCAATTTTTTTTGTAGATTTGAATCCAGGTTAGACATTTTCTTTCCAAGTTTGTGGTTATTATATCTGTTTTGGATAATCATTTGTTGCCATGACCGGCATCTAGAAGAGCAAGTGTTGACTCACAAGGGTTCCACAGTGCTTCTTTTAAGGACACAACATATGTTATGTCTTACTGCTAAGAGTCGGTGGCGTTCATGGTTAAGGTGGCAGACAGTGAGGTTTCCCCCTCGGGCAGACTTGAACAAATGCTAAACTTTAAACACGTTCTGTACTCCAGACTCATAAAGCCGAGGTTAGCCTTTATGAACAGGTCTGGAATGACACGGTGCATAGGGTTGTTGTTATCACGCCTAGGGGCTTTTAATTAGATTGAAATCTGATGGAAGGGGGTTTGGGCATGAAGGATATGGGGAGGGGGGTGTTTGAGGAATGGGAGGTGTGTGTGTGTGTGCGTGCGTGTGTGTGTGTGTGTGTTGTTTTGGTTTTACACTACCTGTTCTACTGCAATCAATATATACAAAAATGCAATATGTTGTAACCATGTGGCCTGCTATTTTGAGACATTATCAACTACTTTCTAAACTAGTATTTCTCATTGAACAAAGTCCCTTCTCAGTCATTTAGTGCATGGCCACTTGTTTCTGCCCCTGTACACTCACAAGGGTGCTTGTTTCTCTGTGCACTCACAAGGGTGCTTGTTTCTGCCCCTGTGCACTCACAAGGGTGCTTGTTTCTCTGTGCACTCACAAGGGTGCTTGTTTCTGCCCCTGTGCACTCACAAGGGTGCTTGTTTCTCTGTGCACTCACAAGGGTGCTTGTTTCTGCCCCTGTGCACTCACAAGGGTGCTTGTTTCTCTGTGCACTCACAAGGGTGCTTGTTTCTGCCCCTGTGCACTCACAAGGGTGTTCGTTCCAATGTTCCAGGAATGTTTTCCTAAACGCAGTGACTCTTCGGGAACTCATGTCAAACTTGTTTACTTTTCTCATTCTGACTCCCTCTCTTTCTATCTCCCTTCTCCCCCTCTCACCATGTCCTTCTAATTCTCTCTCTCTTTCCTTCAGTCCCTTCCTGTCTGACTCTTACATAACCATAATGTTTAGGCTTCTAAGGATCCCCCTATTTAGCAACATGTCCCCTCTTGTCTGAGTCTTACATAACCATAATGTGAGTTTAGGCTTCTAAGGATCCCTCTATTTAGCAACATGTCCCCTCCAGTCTGACTTACAAAGACAAGTATCCCCCTATTTAGCAACATTCCAAGTGACCCCTTGACATAGACACTTGACTTCTGTACAGTCCCCCCTTCAATAGCCATAATACACTCTCATGATCTGTCCCAAACGCCACTCAGAGACAGAGAGACGGACAGAGAGTGAGACGTCAAATTGGCTATTTACCAAATTACCATACAACAGACCACATATTCACCCTCCACACCCTAATTGACAAACCAAAACAAAGGCAAAGTCTTCTCATGCTTTGTTGATTAAAAAAAAGCCTTTGACTCAATTTGGCATAAGGGTCTGCAATACAAATTGATGGAAAGTGGTGTAGGAGGGGAAAAACATAAGACATTATAAAATCTAAAGCTCTAAAATCTAAAGCTAAAAACACCCCCCTCAACATATATATCAACGAATTGGCGAGGGCACTAGAACGGTCTGTAGCACCCGGCCTCACCTTAATAGAATCTGAAGTCAAGTGTCTACTGTTCGCTGATGATCTGGTGCTTCTGTCCCCAACCAAGGAGGGCCTACAGCAGCACCTAGATCTTCTGCATAGATTCTGCCAGACCTGGGCCCTGACAGTAAATCTCAGTAAGACAAAAATAATGGTGTTCCAAAAGATGTCCAGTCACCAGGACCACAAATACAAATTCCATCTAGACACTGTTGCCCTGGAGCACACAAAAAACTATACAGTTGAAGTCGGAAGTTTACATACACTTAGGCTGGAGTCATTAAAACTCATTTGTCAATCACTCCACAAATGTCTTGTCATCAAACTACAGTTTTGGCAAGTTGGTGTCACATTCGTCGTAAGAGTGAGACCAAGGCACAGCGTGGTATGCGTACATTTTCTTTTAATGAATGAACACTTAACAAACAAAACGCTATACAACAACCGCATACAAGCAACAAAACATAGACAAGATCCCACAAACACGAAAGGGAAATGGCTGCCTAAATATGATCCCCAATCAGAGACAACGATAAACAGCTGCCTCTGATTGGGAACCATATCAGGCCACCATAGACATACAAATACACCTAGATAACCCACCCAAGTCACCATCACGCCCCGACCAACACAGAGAGAAAAACAGCTTACGATGTTCAGGGCGTGACAGTTGGTTAGGAAATCTACTTTGTGCAATTGTTTACAGACAGATTATTTCACTTTTAACTCATTGTATCACAAATCCAGTGGGTCAGAAGTTTGCATACACTAAGTTGACTGCGCCTTTAAACAGCTTGGAAAATTTCTGAAATTATGTCATGGCTTTAGAAGCTTCTGATAGGCTAATTGACATCATTTGAGTCAATTGGAGGTGCACCTGTGGATGTATTTCAAGGCCTACCTTCAAACTCAGTGCCTCTTTGCTTCACATCATGGAAAAATCTAAAGAAATCAGCCAAGACCTCAGCAAAAAAATTGTAGACCTCCACAAGTCTGGTTCATCCTTGGGAGCAATTTCCAAATGCCTGAAGGTACCACGTTCATCTGTACAAACAATAGTATGCAAGTATAAACACCATGGGACCACGCAGCCGTCATACCGCTCAGGAAGAAGACGCGTTCTGTCTCCTAGAGATGAATGTAATGTGGTGCGAAAAATGCAAATCAATCCCAGAACAACAGCAAAGGACCTTGTGATGATGCTGGAGGAAACAGGTACAAAAGTATCTATATCCACAGTAAAACGAGTCCTATGTCGACTTAACCTAAAAGGCCGCTCAGCAAAGAAGAAGCCACTACTCCAAAACCGCCATAAATATAAAGACAGACTACGGTTTGCAACTGCACATGGGGACAAATATCATACTTTTTGGAGAAATGTCCTCTGGTCTGATGAAAAAAAAATAGAACTGTTTGGCGATAATGACCATTGTTATGTTTGGAAGAAAAAGGGGGATGCTTGCAAGCTGAAGAACACCATCCCAACCGGGAAGGACGGGGGTGGCAGCATCATGTTGTGGGGGTGCTTTGCTGCAGGAGGGACTGGTGCACTTCACAAAATAGATGGCATAATGAGGTAGGAAAATTATGTGGATATATTGAAGCAACATCTCAAGACATCAGTCAGGAAGTTAAAGCTTGGTCGCAAATGGACAATGACTCCAAGCAATCTTCCAAAGTTGTGGCAAAAAAGCTTAAGGACAACAAAGTCAAGGTATTGGAGTGGCCATCACAAAGCACTGACCTCATTCCTATAGAACATTTGTGGACAGAACTGAAAAAGCGTGTGTGAGCAGGGAGGCCTACAAACCTGACTCAGTTACACCAGCTCTGTCAGGAGGAATGGACCAAAATTCACCCAACTTATTGTGGGAAGCTTGTGGAAGGCTACCCAAAACGTTTGACCTAAGTTAAACAATTGAAAGGCAACTCTACCAAATACTAATTGAGTGTATGTAAACTTCTGACCTACTGGGAATGTGATGAAAGAAATAAAAGCTGAAATAAATCATTCTCTCTATTATTCTGACATTTCACATTCTTAAATAAAGTGGTGATCCTTACTGACAGGGAATTTTTACTAGGATTAAATGTCAAGAATTGTGAAAAACTGAGTTTAAATGTGTTTGGCTAAGGTGTAATTAAACTTCCGATTTTAATTGTACATATCTCGGCCTAAACATCAGCCCCACAGGTAACTTCCACAAAGCTATGATCGAGCTGAGAAACGATGCAAGTAGGGCCTTCTATGTCATCAAAAGCAACATCAAATTCAACATACCAATTAGAATCTGGAAAAAATATTCTTGAATCAGTTATAGAACCCATTGCCCTTTATGGTTGTGAGGTCTGGGGTCCGCTCACCAACCAAGAATTCACAAAATGGGACAAACACCAAATTGAGACTCCGCATGCAGAATTCTGCAAAAATATCCTCTGTGTACAACGTAAAACAGCAAATAATGCATGCAGAGCAGAATTAGGCCGATACCCGCTAATCATCAAAATCCAGAAAAGAGCGGTTAAATTCTACAACCACCTAAAATGAAGCGATTCCCAAACCTTCCATAACAAAGCCATCACCTACAGAGAGATGAACCTGGAGAAGAGTCCCCTAAGCAAGCTGGTCCTGGGGCTCTGTTCACAAACACAAACACACCCCACAGAGCCCCACGACAGCAACACAATTAGACCCAACCAAATCATTAGAAAACAAAAAGATAAATACTTGACACATTGGAAAGAATTAACAAAAAACAGACTAAACTAGAATGCTATTCGCCCCTAAAGAGAGAGAACACAGTGGTAGAATACCTGACCACTGGACTGACCCACATTTAAGGAAAACTTTACTATGTACAGCACAGGTGTCAAACTCATTCCACGGAGGGCCGAGTGTCTGCGGGTTTTCGTTCCTCCCTTGTACTTGATTGATGAATTAACATCACTAATTAGTTAGGAACTCCCCACACCTGGTTGTCTAGGGCTTTATTGAAAGGAAAAACCAAAAACCTGCAGACACAAGGCCCTCCGTGGAATGAGTTTGACACCCCTGATGTACAGACTCAATGAGCATAGCCTTGCTATTGAGAGAGGCCGCCGTAGGCAGACCTGGCTCAAGAGAAGACCGGGTATGTGCACACTGCCCACAAAATGAGGTGGAAACTGAGCTACTTCCTAACCTCCTGCCAAATGTGTGAGGACTGACGGAGACGAGCAGCAGGTACGAGGAGATGACATTTAATTAGGAACAGACAAAGAGCAAGACAGAAACAGCATCAGCACACGGATACAAAATGACAAACGACAATCAATGCAGCAGCAGGGAAAAGAGCTGGGGAACTGACAAATATAGGGGAGGAAATAAACAGGTGATTGAGTCCAGGTGAGTCCAATAATCGCTTTTGGACGTGACGGGGAGAAGGCAGATGAGCGTAATAACGGTGGCAGGAGTGCGCAATGCTGGGGAGCCTGGCGCCCTCGAGCTCCAGGGGGGAATAGCGGGAGCAGGAGTTACAGTATGACCGTATTAGAGATACATATTTCCCTCAGATTACACAGACCCACGAAGAATTAGAAAACAAATCCTATTTTGATAAACTCCCATATCTACTGGGTGAAATACCACAGTGTGCCATCACCGCAGCAAGATTTGTGACCTGTTGCCACAAGAAAAGGGCAACCATTGTAAATACAACCCATGTTTATGTTTATTTATTTCACTATATGCACATCGTTACAACACTGTATATATATACATATTATGACATTTGAAATGTCTTTATTATTTTGTAACTTCTGTGAGTGTAATGTTTACTGTTCATTTTCATTGTTCATTTCACTTTTATTTATTATCTACTTCACTTGCTTTGGAAATGTTAACATATGTTCCCATGACAATAAAGCCCCTTTAATTGAACTGAATTGAGAGAGAGAGACACAGAGACACATAGAGACAGAGAGAGAGAGACAGAGAGACAGTGCCCCAACGGACAGTTACTTACAGAACCATTGAGTTGGCACGACATGGGGAACCCGTAGCGGTATGCACAAATATTTGCCCACAGTTTGGCGGTAGTGGAGAATGTCTCATTTGATTTTACACCCAGAGCCTTCCTTCCATTCTGTAACGCTCCACTAACACAGAACAGGCTTACACCTATGTTGTCCAAGCCTGGTATCCAAACTCATATGCTCCCTTTCAAGTTTCAAGTTGTATTAGTCACATGGTATACCTCGTCCAATGAAATGCTTACTTGCAGGTTCCTTGTCGACAATGCAACAACAATAATAAATCACAACAGATAAGAATATGAACATAAAGTAAATGGCTCAAAAATAAATATAAAAAATATATATATTTTAGCATAAGTATAATACAGGAAGGCACAATTAATAGTCCAATATTTACATGTGTATTGGGGATGGGGGCCTGTGTATAAACTGAGCATTATAATAAGAGTCTGGTAGCACTAGATGGGATGTGTGGGTCTGCTCGACGGTAAGGGAGAGAACAGCTCGTGGCTGGGATGTGTGGAGAGGACCCAGGGCGGCATGCCACATTTCTTCAGCCGCCTTAGGAAGTAGAGCTCTGTTAGTGTGTGTGTGTGTGTGTGTGTGTGTGTGTGTGTGTGTGTGTGTGTGTGTGTGTGTGTGTGTGTGTGTGTGTGTGTGTGTGTGTGTGTGTGTGTGTGTGTGTGTGTGTGTGTGTGTGTGTGTGTGTGTGTGTGTGTGTGTGTGTGTGTGTGTGTGTGTGTGTGTGTGTGTGTGTGAGTGAGTGAGTGAGTGAGTGAGTGAGTGAGTGAGTGAGTGAGTGAGTGAGTGAGTGAGTGAGTGAGTGAGTGAGTGCATACGTGTGTTCTTGCATGTGAGTGGGCGGTGAGGGCTCCATGGTGTGTTGTGGTGGGTGTGTCATCCATCCCGGCGTGAGTAGGAAACGTGGGGTTCCAGCGTTCAATAGGGGGATTAGTCCCACCCCACTGCAGCAGCCCAGAGACAGGAAGTAGAACTCTGCAGAGACAGAGTGACCAGCACAGCCAGACCCGGACACACTCGTGCATAGTGGGCGTGTGTGCATAGTGGGCGTGTGTGCATGTGCATGTGTGTGTGTGTGTGTGTGTGTGTGTGTGTGTGTGTGTGTGTGTGTGTGTGTGTGTGTGTGTGTGTGTGTGTGTGTGTGTGTGTGTGTGTGTGTGTGTGTGTGTGTGTGTGTGTGTGTGTGTGTGTGTGTGTGTGTGTGTGTGTGTGTGTGTGAGTGCGTGCGTGTAGGTACTATTCAGAGTCAGGTCTGGCTGCACTAAAGCCTTGTCTTGGAGCAGCAGGAGGAAGGTGTGTCAGACATTTTGCCTCTCTCCAGTCTCTCTTAAACATCTTAAAACTTTCAAACTCTTTTGATTCATCCTAACTGACGCAACAGTAACTACAGAGAAATGTGGTAAAAAAGCCAAGATAACTTGGTGTTGAACGTTGATGACTGGTTGTGTCGTGAAACATCCACATTCCAGTAGAATCCATTCCAGATGTGCATTAAGAGTGGGTTTAGTGGGTTTAGTCTCTCCCCTGGTAAAACTGTCCAATCCCTGGTGACTTTACTGCCACTCAGCAGTAGGCCTAATCCCCTGGTATGTTGTTTATTTACTTCCTGTTGTTAATTTCCTGGGCTGGCTGTTTTGTGGTTCCTGCAGGCAGAGCAGCTGGGCGGCCATTTTGGAGCTAACAGCATGGCTGTTTCATCCATGGGAGAGCTGTGGCTTCAAAAGCTTTTAAAGCCTTTAGCTGTTGCCACTTTCCCCACAAGCTATTGACTTATTTAAATGGGTAAAACAACTTTATTGACTTTAAATGTTAGTACACTGCATGTTTACTGCTATCCTCTTATGTAAGGATTGTGACAGGACCAGTGTGACCGGGCCATTTTGTATTCAAGGCTTTGTTTGAGTGATTTAATGACATATTGAACTTCAGTTTCTATGGAGATGGTCAGTGAAAATGATCGTGATCTCCAACGTTCTGAACCATGGCAGTACATTACAGCTGTTTTCAATAGAGTTCTGTCACGGTCACGTACGCCTAAATAGCTGTCGTTTTTGATAAAGGCGTTTATGTGTTGTCTCTGAGTAGCCGTTGAGGACCACAGGAACCCACTAACCCAGTATTTTCCCAGTGCCCAGTGAAGACCACAGGAACCCACTAACCCAGTATTTTCCCAGTGCCCAGTGAAGACCACAGGAACCCACTAACCCAGTATTTTCCCAGTGCCCAGTGAGGACCACAGTAACCCAGTAACCCAGTATTTTCCCAGTGCCCACCTTGAGACACAGAGAGATAGTTATCTCCAGCCCAGCCAGACCTGCCAGCAGAGAACTGAATGTATTGATTGTCAGAACTGATTTGGTTTCTCTGTGGAGATTCATAGAAGTCATTCGGCGGGACCAATATTATGTCCTGCAGGGATTCTGATCACAAGACTGAATGAGTCAGATCATTAGACATGGGGAGACAGACACCCTATTCACTAGCCTGGTTCCAGATCTGATCTCACTAGCCTGGTCCCAGATCTGATCTCACTAGCCTGGTCCCAGATCTGATCTCACTAGCCTGGTCCCAGATCTGATCTCACTAGCCTGGTTCCAGATCTCATCTCACTAGCCTGGTCCCAGATATGATCCCACTAGCCTGGTCCTCAATCTGATCTCAGTCACCTGGTCCCAGATCTCATCTCACTAGCCTGGTCCCAGACGTGATCTCACTAGAAACACAGTGTGGATAGAAGGAGAGAGAACGAGAGAGAGAAGTAGAAACAGTGTGGATAGAAGGAGAGAGAACAAGAGAGAGAAGTAGAAAGACTGTAGAGACTGGATATAAAGAAAGGAGAGAGAGCAAAGAGGAGGGGGGGCAATAGAGAGCAAGAGAGAGAGAGGACTTTTGTGAGTGTAATGTTTACTGTTAATTTTATTGTTTATTTCACTTTTCTTTATTATCTAGTTTACTTGCTTTGGCAATGTTAACATATCTTTCCCATGCTAATAAAGTCCTTAAATTGAATTGAATTGAAGAGAGAGAGAGAGAGAGAGGAGGGAGGAGGGAGGATGGATGGAGTGGGGGAGGGGAGGGGATGATTTCTGCACCTGTAATACAAACTCTGTTTTGTAGTACACGTTTTGACATCAAGGCCGTGTCCACTGTGGACAAACTGATAGCATATCCTACAATCAATAAGAGTGTGTGTAGCAGAGGTGGTTCGTTGAACTGCGCTCCTTTTCACCTTTGACCCATGTTGGTCCAAAAGTCTATGGGCTTTAGCTCAGTGAGACAATATCATCTTGAGGAACTCTGTCCAGAACCAGACGGTTACATGCACTAGTCAGAACTATGGCCTTGGTTCAACCTGGGAAGACAGTACTTCAGGTCACCACCCGCGTGGCCAGCGCTCACTAGCTAGTTCACATCTGCTGTACGTGAGCTGCTGTTCACCTTATCTTTGTCAAATAGAGTCCATCTGTCCCCAACCCATCACCTCTCACCTACGTTTACCTTCATCACTGACCTACATTCAGTGGTCCTTCACTGCTCCACCTGTTGAACGTGACCGGCGTGGTTATTAATGAGTCTGCTGAAGCGTTTCCCTCTCCACCTCCTCATACCTCCACACACTTTCCATTCTGCATTGGTCCTTTACAAAAAGGAGGAAGGAGAACGTGTCTGTCCGTCACAAAAGGCTAACATTTTCACCAAACTCCAAATCTAGATCATATTTGACCAAAATCGTTCTACTATCCGGGCAACTCTGAAATTGACCGCTTCCCCAAAAATACAATCTGAAGGACCGGTGTAAGCAATGTTGAAATAGCTCCAGCATGCACTCTGGTAGGCTTGAGGGAACTTTAACCCCTACGTCTAAGACCCATTCTATCTGCTCAGATCTAGAGAACCGCCCAGGAGATTAGGGCCACTGGGCGAAGGGTTCGAGTTTAGCAAGTCCTTCTCTAGGAAAAGAGGAGCTTGACGGTTTAGCAGAATAAAATGACACAGTAGAAACGTATTTTAAATATATCTTATCGCCTGTTAGCAGGAATTTGGCTGGGGGACTCCTAGTTATAACGATGTCTCCGACAAAACAGACAAATCACTCTTCTGACTTCTGAACAAGTAATTATGGACACCTGCAGCACACCCATTCAGACGACTCAAAACCTCCGAGATCTGACAAAAAGGAGATGGTGAAGTGTCTATAGGTTGTCAGGAGCCATCATCACAAGCAGTGTAACAGTCAACTACTGTTTGTAGTTCTGTCCAGAGACGGAAGAGGAAGAGTGACATCCCCCTCCATCGTTTTTTTCTGGCTCATATACAATGAAATAAGCAGACCAGCTGCTAATGAATTGGTGAATATGGGAGAGCCAACCATTAAGCAGACTGGAACTGTGACCATTTTTTTTCAATGGTAAACGGCCTGAGTGGGACATCTTCATTTATCCACCATCTTTGGTGCTATCTTATCATTGGGTAATTGAGGTTGTTTCTGTTGGTTCTAATAGTCTACGGGATAATATGACAGTTACATCCCCAAGGAGGCTGAGATGAGCCCAGCTCTGGGTCCACTCAGTCAGGGAGGCACCTGAACTCTACCCCCAGGCTTCTCCTGAGGCCTACTCCACTCAGCCTATAATAGAGCCCTCAACAGAGCTTCGACCCGGACCAAATCTCTGTGCACACTGTTGGCAAAGCACCCACTCAGGATCCATCTCCCTTCTCTGATAGGGAGGTGTTACAGTCACCCGTGACCTTTGACCCCTCAGTCACGACCTCTCTTTCACCCTGAAAGGAAGTAAGGACACAGGGCCACTGGAGGAAGGGCGTCCCCTCCCATGTGACCCTGGCCCGTAGCCTATGAACTCTCTATTTAACTCCTGACGGCTGGTGGAGAATGCAGGCAATGAAGCGCTTAGTGAGTCAGTGTTAGCGCGCTTGTCCAAGTGACACTTTGACTATCTCTCCACCATTCACTCTCTATTTGGGATGTCAGGGTCAATTGACATGGTGTGTGTCCAACACTTCACCCCTGACTAACGCCTCAACGGGGCTGGAGAAGTCATTTCTCCTCAGTCTTAAGTCGACATGATGTTATTCATTGGGTTTGAGACAAACAAAATAGCCAGAGAGTATGTTCCGAGTCAGGAGTTTTGGGAATGTTATGGCCCATATAGAAGTGGGGTTTGTTTGATTTAGCCCTGAGGTAACTGACGAAGCCGTTGTCGATTGACCTGGTGTTTGCGTGACCAAGATTCCTCCTTCGAGCATGTTGTTGTTAATGCCTCTCCCGAAGTAAACGACTAACTGTTAAAACGTAATGAATGATAAACAGGTTCGCTCTTTCTCCTCTTCTCTTCTCCCTTTCTCCAGGTCAGTTTGCCTGTCATGTGAACCACTTGAGTGGTTCTCACCAACAGTATCAGCGTTGAAACGTGATCTTAAAACGCCCGGCTCTCACAAGTTTCGTCAACATGACAGTTGGTGGACAGAGTTGAAATCATCCTGAGGGCAATTGGAGAGAGAAACTGGACTCAAAGTCTCCTCTCTCCTTTCTCTCTTGCGTTGCTCTGCTTAGTGACGGACCTCGCAGCCACAGCTCATACAAAACCCCTGAAGTTATCCTTCAGAAACAACAAAGTGAGGGTTTTCCTTAACTTTTTGGGATTTGAAGCGAAGTCGTCATGTTTTTTCCTTTCTTTTCTTTTTTTCTTTCAGACAATCGTTTTATTTGATGTTTGTGTCAGTCGTGGTACAATGACACTGTTGTCCACTGTGAAAAACAAGGGACGTTGTACAGCGGCAACAAAAAAAAGGAGCTGTAAAGTTGGTCCCAATGCCAGCATCATGTGATGATATTTGAATGAAATGCTTACAGTTCAGCTGGGGGGGGGGGGGGGGGGCTACGATTGTTGTTTTCAATTTTCAGAGTTGACAGGGATTTACGGTATTTTGACGCTCAGTGTGTGTACTTATTATTTATCCCAAAATGTGGCACATTTTCTATCTTTTAACTGGTTTTCTAGTTGAGGAGACATCATCCCGCTGGGCACAGACGTCAGACGTCAGTTCAATGTCTATATTTGATTATTTTATTAACTATAACTCCATATCAAGGAATTGGTGAAGGCACTAGAACAGTCTGCAGCACCCGGCCTCAGCTTGCTAGAATCTGAAGTCAATGTCTACTGTTTGCTGATGATCTGGAGCTTCTGTCATCAACCAAGGAGGGCCTACAGCAGCACCTAGATCAGCCAGACCTGGGCGCTGACAGTACACTTAGTATGACCAAAATAATGGTTTTCCAAAAAACATCCAATTGCCAGGACCACAAATACAAATTCCATCTAGACACCGTTGCCCTAGAGCACACAAAAAACTATACATACCTTGCCCTAAACATCAGCGCCACAGTTAACTTCCACAAAGCTGTGAACGAGCTGAGAGACAAGCAAGAATGGCCTTCTATGCCATCAAAAGGAACATCAAATTCAACATACCAATTAGGATCTGGATGAAAAATACTTGAATCAGTTATAGAACCCAATGCCCTTTATGGTTGTGAAGTCTGGGCTCCGTTCACCATCCAAGAATTACCAAAATGAGACAAACACCAAATTGAAACTCTGCATGCAGAATTCTGCAAAAATATCCTCTGTGTACAACGTAAAACACCAAATAATGCATGCAGAGCAGAATTAGGCCGATACCTGCTAATTATCAAAATACAGAAAAGAGCGGTTAAATTCTACAACCACCTAAAAGGAAGCAATTCCCAAACCTTCCATAACAAACTCATCACCTACAGAGAGATTAACCTGGAGAAGAGTCCCCTAAGCAAGCTGGTCCTGGGGCTCTGTTCACAAACACAAACAGACCTCACAGAGCCCCAGGACAGCAACACAATTAAACCCAACCAAATCATGAGAAAACAAAAAGATAATTACTTGACACATTGGAAAGAATTCATTAAAAAAACTGAACAAACTAGAATGCTATTTGGCCCTAAACAGAGAGTACACAGTGGCAGAATACCTGACCACTGTGACTGACCTAAACTTAAGGAAAGCTTTGACTATGTACAGATTCAGTGAGCATAGCCTTGCTATTGAGAAAGGACACCATAAGCAGACCTGGCTTTCAAGAGAAGACAGGCTATGTGCACAGTGCCCACAAAATGTGGAGGTCCTGCTAAATGTATGACCATATTAGAGACACATATTTCCCTCAGATTACAGAAAGAGAGAGATGCAGAAAGAAAGAGAGAGAGAGAGAGAGAGAGAGAGAGAGAGAGAGATGTAGAGAGAGAGAGAGAGAGAGAGAGAGAGATGTAGAGAGAGAGAGAGAGAGAGAGAGAGAGAGAGAGAGAGAGAGAGAGAGAGAGAGAGAGAGAGATCATATGGAGGTGTTGTCATAGCTTCTTGTCTCCAGCTGGACTGTATTAAGACCCTACACACCCCCAGACACATCTCTGCTGTTCATTAGCCCCAGAGTCAATAAAACTTTGTTTTGTGTGTGTGTGTGTGTGCGTGTGCGCGTGCGCGTGCGGGTGTGCGTGTGCGCGTGCGGGTGTGCGTGTGTGCACATGCGTGTGCGGTTGTGCGTGCATGTGTGTGTGTTTATGTGTGTTTATGTGTGTTTATTTGTGCTAAACATTGACATTGACTGGTGGCTGCTTGTGCGTCTTTGAATGGCTGCAGAGGGACATACAGTGGTCATGTCAGGTTAATAGGTTATAGCAGGTTAATAACAGCTTTCTTATTAGGTTACGACTGTTCACATGCCAGTCCTTGCTAAATGGAGTCACTCGCTCTTTGAAGCATAGAGATCCAATTAAATTACTAGAGGTTTTATAGCGATGTCACCTCCCCTGTCTCAGTGGAAGCTGCCGAGGGGAGAACGGCTCATAATAATGTCTGGAACGGAACGAATGAAATGGTATCAACCACCTGGAAACCATGGAAACCATGTGGTTGATGTATTTGATACCTTACCACCTATTCCGCTCCAGTCGTTACCACAAGCCCGTCCTCCCCAATTAAGGTGCCACCAACCTCCTGTGCCTGACATCTAAGACTCAACTGTCACTTAGCTGTCGCTGACAGGGTGACAGGTCAGCTTCTTATTCTGTCACTTGGCATGGTTGTCTTGAATGTGTTATGTTGTTGTGAACGTGAGTGTGAATCTCTCGGGTTGGTCGTACAGAGAGGGACCACTTTACAGTAACACATTCTATATCAATCAAAAATATATCTACGGTTTGAAACCAAAAGGAAACTCCCTGCACAACAGTCAGAAATACTTTTCGTTGTCTGTAACGTATGTCGTTGTTCACTTATCCCTGTTAAATGTCTGAGTGACCCGGTCTGTTTTACCCTCTCCAAGTCAGAGGTTTCCCTTTAAATCCGTTTGATGGCCATTTTTAATCAGGCAGAAAGCTGTCCTATTCCTTGAGGACTAATGACCTCTGACCTAGAACTCTTTTTAGGAAGGAGAGGAGCCTCGGGGTGCGGTGCCAATGTCCTAATGAAGTGCTTCTGTCTGAGGCACACCTGCCAGGTCTGCAACGCAGCACAACCTTTCATATAATATATAATATTCCCATTTCTAATTCCAGTTCTTTATTTGTATCCTCTTTGAATCAGCTTCTTTAGATTGCAGCATGGAGGATTTGGGTCAGCGGATCGAGAAAGACAAATATTTATAGACGTCCAGATTAAATAAAGGCCATTAGTTTGAATCATAGAGCTGCTACCTAACGAGCCTCACACGCAGAGAAACAAGTAGGCACACACACACACACACACACACACACACACACACACACACACACACACACACATGCATTCACCTCATCTGTGTCTATAACCGTCTCAGAGCACATGTCTTACAGGGGATGCATTTCAGAGTGCTTCAAACATGGAATAATAAAAGGTGAGGAAGATAGAAACAGGTTTCCTAAATGAGACAGATGGTAAAACAACAATAAAACATCTGTGGACCTGAGAGACTAATACATTCAAATAAATAACATGTCATCTGGTTCATCTCTCCTCCCACCCAGTTATCCATTAGGAGTTAACGGGCATTAAATGACCTGCACACAAAAAGGAGGGAGGGAGGGAGGGAGGGAGGGAGGGAGGGAGGAAGGGAGGGAGGGAGGGAGAGAGGGAGAGAGGGAGAGAGAGAGGGAGGGAGGGAGGGAGGGAGGGAGGGAGGGAGGGAGGGAGGGTGGGAAAAGAAGAGTAAAAGCAATAGAATGAAGTGTTGCAATTCGTGTGGACGGAGAAAAGTTATTTAACAGTTTTTTTGGGCAGGTGTTATGAATTGGGAATTTTTCAATTATTAATTGAATTTGACTATTTCATTCTCTCTCCTTTCTTTCTTTCTTTCTTTCTTTCTTTCTTTCTTTCTTTCTTTTTTTCTCTCTCTCTCTCTCCCTCTCTCTTCCACTCTCTTAATTGAGCACTGTTTCCTTCCTGGCTGTAGATATAGCACATTTGGAAAGGCACATCTGTATCTGTACAACCTCACGGCCAAACCTGCATTATAAGTTGCCGTGGCAGCCAAGGTGCCAGTATGTACGGCCCGTCACATGGTCTAGCACAGGTCATAGTGCACAAGGGGTCAAATGTCAGGACTGGGTAGACTAAACGCATCAACTTCCTGTCTTTCCCACTTGGCACTGGGGTTATTACCAGTCAGAGAATGAACATATGGCTTTAAGGAATTTGGTCTTGTCTCCATATGTTTCTACTGGAACTGTTTAACACAGAGATTTATATGCCTACAGTCTTCTCTGTTGGACTTGGATAGAATGTACGACACACACACCTCTCTCTCTAATCTCGTGAGCATGCAGTTCCACACACTGTGCTCTCATCTCAGGGGCCTCATCGGTACCTTAGCGTTCCGCAACTTAGCCTGCACAGCTATTCATCACCCAGGCCTCTCGTTGTGATTTAATAACACTGAGAGGAGCTCAGCACATGTTCGACACACACACACACACAGCACACACACACACACACACACACACACACACACACACACACACACACACACACAGCACACACACACACACACACACACACACACACACACACACACACATGTTCAACGCCACACATCAACAGCTCTGTATGTCATCACTATTTCCTGCTTACATGTGTCTCTGGGAATTAGTTGTGCACGTACCCTGAGTGTGGTTCATTAATGATAGTTTATGGCGTCCGATGGTAAAGTGAGATGTAAAACAGCTGCATTTGAATGTTGAGACTTTTTAACACGATAGGGACTAAATTATGCTTTGGCCTGCATCTAATCACTTAAAGAGTAATCATGTGACTGAAAATACACAATAAAATGCTTTTGTGAGTCAACGAAAGGTGTACAACTAGGCTTATTCATACAGCAGTAAGATCTTAATTTGAGCCAGTTTCTCACAGGAAAAAATCTTGCAACAACAGGAAATTTGAATTCTTGCGTGGATTATAGTTAATGGACATTTTTGAAGGGCAAATCAAGACAGACATTTTTATGTAGAAATTGCAAACTTTAGAAGCCTTTTTAAACCTCAAATACACTACAAGTTTGCATTTCCTGTTGTGCAACAACAGGGTGATCAAATTAAGATCCTACATCGGTATTATGTCTCCGATTGATGACATCATGATGAGACCCCAATCGCTCCTGGCACAGAAAGAGAAGGAGGGGTTAATATGAATGTATAAAACCCTCGTAATTATACCTCACAGTGAACCACATAACAGCTTTGGGATCTTCAGAGCATTACGACAGAGGCGGAAAATGGTCCACTTAATTCATTTTGCAGCCATTTTGTTTGGTTTATCGGTTTCATTAATCAACTGAAACTATTCAGGTGGTTTCCTGACTAGACTTTAATGCTTTGAGCATTTACCTCAAAGACTCTTTGGGCATGTTGGGATCCTGTTAGTTCTATTAATAAAAGTTGCCCCTGCATACCATTTCTGCAAATGAACCGTGAAAAAGTAATATTCAAAAAGGCTATTAATATTAGGCTTCATTTATATCCTCACTAATGTAGAATAAAGTGGGTATGAGTCTTGTACTTGGCATCAAATGTTACATATAACTTATAAATCATGCAAATATTACATTATTGTGATGTATTTGATGATGAAGGTATCTGTAGGTCCCACTGAGTGTCAGACTCAGAACCCAGATGTTCCAGATATAAACTTGAAATGAGACAAAGCTTTTCCTCACCCCATCCCTAGCCACTGGGCACAGACATCAATTCAACGTCTGTTCCACATTGGTTCAACGTCATTTCAACAATATTACTTGGAAACAACGTTGATTCAACCGGTGTTTTCCTGATCTCTCCATATCACACCACCCTTCCTCTGACATCTCTCTCTTCCTTTCTCTCCACGTTATCGCTGGCCATCTTACACTCCCCTTCTCTTTCCTTGTATACTATCACTTCTTTTTCTCTCCCCCCTCTCTTCTCTTTTGTCTCCCCCTCTCCCTCTTTCCCTCTCTAAAGCAAACCAGCCCTAATCTCCATCGTCCACGCATGACTAATTAGAAAAATATGAGCTATGATCTGGAGGCCCCCGGTGTGTGTGTGTGTGTGTGTGTGTGTGTGTGTGTGTGTGTGTGTGTGTGTGTGTGTGTGTGTGTGTGTGTGTGTGTGTGTGTGTGTGTGTGTGTGTGTGTGTGTGTGTGTGTGTGTGTGTGTGTGTGTGTGTGTGTGTGAAGAAAAGGTGCTATGTAGAATGTAGAAGGGTTATTTGGCTGTTCTCATAGGAGAACCCTTTGAAGAAACCTTTTGGTTCCAAGTAAAACCTTTCTAACACCCTACAGTAGTATTTACATCCCAACCACCATCATTTTAATCTTTAAGGGCTGGTTGCCCAAACCTAGATTCCAGTCCTGGGTTTTATAAAGGTTCTCAGTAGAATCCCCATTAACAAAGTGTTTTGTTTAGTCCATGACTTGGTTTAAACTGTGACTGTCAAACTAGTCCTTTATGTCAATGTGGTATTTCACACAATACACAGTAGGAGTTTTGCACTCTTATATTTCCCCTGGTTTCTTATCTGTTTTCTGAGTGTCAGTGATCCCTGAACAGTGAGCTGCACGGGTCTAAAGTTCACCGCTTCAAACTCCCCCGTCATCCACTACGACACTACGGACCTTTCTGTTTTCCTTTTCACCAGGAAGGAATGCGAGGGCAGAAAGAAAAGAACGGGGAGACGTGTGTGACGCTGCGTGTTGATGCTGGGGAATGTGATGTACATGTTCTGAACCGCGAGAGGCCCATTTACCCCACGCCATCACTGCGCATAGCAGCGTGACAAAACCTGGAGATATATATGATATGTGTGTGTGTGTGTGTGTGTGTGTGTGTGTGTGTGTGTGTGTGTGTGTGTGTGTGTGTGTGTGTGTGTGTGTGTGTGTGTGTGTGTGTGTGTGTGTGTGTGTGTGTGTGTGTGTGTGTGTGTGTGTGTGTGTGTATGGACTGTGTAACTCACAGACTGTTTGCTTTAGCATTTACACATTAGCGCTGACTAAGAACACCTTCTCTCCCCGTTGGGCTGCGCCAGACCAGGGCCACACATGGTACTGCTTTGAGAGGAAAACACTGTGATTATTTCACTCCTTTTAGATGTCAGTGGAGCACAGAAGAAACGATTTACAGTCGGCTGAACACAAACAGCAGGCGTACAACTGTCTCTAAGGTGTAGTGGAGTCGGCTCCAAATGGGTCATTTGTAACAGATTCAACAGTGAGTATAAAGCTAGAACTAAGGCTAGAACTCGGTGATAAAACATGCCATTGGAACACAGGTTACGTCCCAAATGACACCCTATTCCCTATTTAGTGCATTACTTTTGACCAGAGCCTAAATGGCACCCCCAGGGCTGGTGAAACATAGTGTGCCATATAGGGAATAGGGTGCCGTTTGGGACGAGGGCATATTTAGGTCAGAAGAGTCATGGGAAAGGGTGGAACTTCATTAGAACGCCATAACTCATGGAGGTCTTCGGGTACAACTAAATCCCGTCCATGTTTGAGTGATCTAAACTGTCCTGAGTACAGCCTAAATACAGTCATTTATACATTAGATAGTCCACAAGGTCACAAGGTGCCAAGAAACAAGCTGGTTCAGCACCTCTTGTGTCTCTGCTTATCCCAGTATATGCAGGACAACACACACATGCACGCACACACACACACACACAAAGACACATGCACACACACAGGAAATGTACAAACATGAGTCCTGGAATGCCTCTTCAAATTCCCCGTTATATATCTTTTCTCAACAGTTCGGAGATGCTTATCTAGATGCAGGTGTGTGTGTGTGCGTGTGGTTTACAGTGATCTCTCTTGGACAGATCCATGTGTAAACGGGAAGTGAAAACTTTCCCGAGAATGTTACTTCTGGGTAACCGAGATGATGTTTACAGTAACACAACCAGGATAGAGCAGGAGGTATCATCACACGACAACTCCCTACAGCTCTCTCTGTCTCACACTAACTACTCCTTCACCCCTCTATCTCACACACTGACTTCTGGTTAAACCTGGCCTTACAAAGGACTTTTAACCATATGACTGCTTCTGGTTAAACCTGGCCTTACAAAGGACTTTTAACCAGATGACTGCTTCTGGTTAAACCTAGCCTTACAAAGGACTTTTAACCAGAGGACTGCTTCTGGTTAAATCTAGCCTTACAAAGGACTTTGAACCAGAGGACTGCTTCTGGTTAAACCTGGCCTTACAAAGGACTTTGAACCAGAGGACTGCTTCTGGTTAAACCTGGCCTTACAAAGGACTTTTAACCAGAGGACTGCTTCTGGTTAAACCTGGCCTTACAAAGGACTTTGAACCAGATGACTGCTTCTGGTTAAACCTGGCCTTAGGAATGACATTTAACCAGAGGACTGCTTCTGGTTAAACCTGGCCTTACAAAGGACTTTGAACCAGAGGACTGCTTCTGGTTAAACCTGGCCTTAGGAATGATTAACCAGATGACTGCATCAGGCTAAACCTGGCTTTACAAATGACTTTTACCCAGATGATTACTGCTGACTAAACCTGGCCTTAGGAATGACGTTTAACCAGATGACTGCTGCTGGCTAAACCTGGCCTTAGAAATGTGTGTTCAGCAGCTAAGTAGTCTACCTCAGCTCTCTCCCTGTGTTGTGATGAGGATAGAGAACAAAGACAGAGGTACTTCCTCACATTGTGTGTGTGTGTGTGTGTGTGTGTGTGTGTGTGTGTGTGTGTGTGTGTGTGTGTGTGTGTGCGTGTGTGCGTGCGTGCGTGCGTGCGTGCGTGCGTGCGTGCGTGCGTGCGTGTGTGTGTGTGTGTGTGTTTTCTTCTAATCTATGTCTCCAGAGCCAGGACCCTCGGCCCAGGGCCTGTCTATTTCTAGAGGTTCCTGTTTTCACTAGAACTGTCAAATCCTCCTTCTGCTCCGATCCATCAACAGCCAGTAACTATCAGAGGGGACATCTGTCAGTGACACACGCACACACACACACACAAAAACATCCCAAAGATGGCATCTGTCTGTATCTCTGAAACCCCTCAACACAAACACACACACAAATAAACACGCACACACAATCTGAAATATCATTTGAATCCTGTTCAGCGTATCTGCATTGTGTGAATTTGGAATACAGTTGAAGTCAGAAGTTTAAATACACTTAGGTTGGAGTCATTAAAACTTGTTTGTCAACCACTCCACACATTTCTTGTTAACAAACTATAGTTTTGGCAAGTCGGTTAGGACATCTACTTTGTGCATGACACAAGTCACTTGTCCAACAATTGTTTACAGACAGATTATTTCACTTATAATTCACTTTATCACAATTCCAGTGGGTGAGAAGTTTACATACACTAAGTTGGCTGTGCCTTTAAACAGCTTAGAAAATTCCCGAAAATGATGTCATGACTTTAGAAGCTTCTGATAGGCTAATTGACATCACTTGAGTCAATTGGAGGTGTACCTGTGGATGTATTTCAAGGCCTACCTTCAAACTCAGTGCCTCTTTGCTAGACATCATGGGAAAATCAAAAGAAATCAGCCAAGACCTCAGAAAAAAAATTGTGGACCTCCACAAGTCTGCTTCATCCTTGGGAGCAATTTCCAAACGCCTGAAGGTACCACGTTCATCTGTGCAAACAATAGTACGCATGTATAAACACCATGGGATCACGCAGCTGTCATACCGCTCAGGAAGGAGACGCGTTCTGTCTCCTAGAAATGAACGTACTTTGGTGCGAAAAGTGCAAATCAATCCCAGAACAACAGCAAAGGACCTTGTGAAGATGCTGGAGGAAATAGGTACAAAAGTATCTATATCCACAGTAAAATGAGTCCTAAATCGACATAACCTGAAAGGCCGCTCAGCAATGAAAAAGCCACTGCTCCAAAACTACGGTTTTCCAGACTACGTTTTGCAACTGCACATGGGGACAAAGATCCTACTTTTTGGAGAAATGTCCTCTGGTCTGATGAAAACAAAATAGAACTGTTTGGCCATAATGACCATTGTTAGACGGCGTCATGAGGAAGAAAAATGATGTGGATATATTGAAGCAACATCTCAAGACATCAGTCAGGAAGTTAAAGCTTGGTCGCAAATGGGTCTTCCAAATGGACAATGACCCAAGCACACTTCCAAAGTTGTGGAAAAACGGCTTAAGGACAACAAAGTCAAGGTATTGGAGTGGCCATCGCAAAGCCTTGACCTCATTCCTATAGAAAATTTGTGGTCAGAACTGAACAAGTTTGTGTGAGCAAGGAGGCCTACAAACCTGACTCAGTTACACCAGCTCTGTCAGGAGGAATGGGCCAAAATTCACCCAACTTATTGTGGGAAGCTTGTGGAAGGCTACCCAAAACATTTGACCCAAGTTAAACAATTTAAAGGCAATGCTACTAAATACTAATTGAGTGTATGTAAACTTCTGACCCACTGGGAATGTGATGAAAGGAATAAAAGCTGAAATAAATCATTCTCTCTACTATTATTCTGACATTTCACATTCTTAAAATAAAGTGGTGATCCTAATTTACCTAAAACAGGGAATTATACTAGGATTAAATGTCAGGAATTGTGAAATACTGAGTTTAAATGTATCTGGCTAAGGTGTATGTAAACTTTCGACTTCAACTGTATTTCCGTCTCTTAAAATGCAGTTAGCTGCTTTATCAGTTACTTCCTCCTTTTGGGTAGGCTGATGAGGCGTGTGTGTGTGTGTGTGTGTGTGTGTGTGTGTGTGTGTGTGTGTGTGTGTGTGTGTGTGTGTGTGTGTGTGTGTGTGTGTGTGTGTGTGTGTGTGTGTGTGTGTGTGTGTGTGTGTGTGTGTGTGTGTGTGTGTGTGTGTGTGTGTGTGTGTGTGTGTGTGCGTGCAACTCAATGGAACCAGCTTTATGGAGCCAGGTCACCCATGATACAAGTCAGTATTCAATGTCCATCCATGTCTGAGGACGCCGGCAACAGAGAGTGCTATTAGCTTCAAGTAGGTTTGTGTTTTGGCAGGGCATTGTGGGCTGGGATGGCAGATGGGCATAAGGATCTGCCTCTTGTGCCAAAGGTTTCTTGTTCAAATCTAGCAATAATTTTTTTTAAGCCTATCCCAAACCTGAACCCTTAACTTGACCATTCAGAGTTAAACACCTCTAAAAGTCTAAGCCATTAGGGGTGGGGTACTAAGCTAACAAATAGAATTGTTTTAAGATGGTGTTACCATGGATCATTTAGCTATTTGATTTTAAATTTCAGGACCCCTTTAGATAAATAAAAAAAAAAAATCTTACAATTATTTGATAAAATAATGAATTAGGCCTTTTCTACTATCGGTAGTAATAGAGGTTAGAGTTCTCTCAGTATTACCTCAGGATGTTCTCTTCCCAATAGAGGTTAGAGTTCTCTCAGTATTACCTCAGGGTGTTCTCTTCCCAATAGAGGTTAGAGTTCTCTCAGTATTACCTCAGGATGTTCTCTTCCCAGTAGAGGTTAGAGTTCTCTCAGTATTACCTCAGGGTGTTCTCTTCTCAGTCGTGGTTAGAGTTCTCTCAGTATTACCTCAGGATGTTCTCTTCCCAGTAGAGGTTAGAGTTCTCTCAGTATTACCTCAGGGTGTTCTCTTCTCAGTCAAGGTTAGAGTTCTCTCAGTATTACCTCAGGATGTTCTCTTCCCAGTAGAGGTTAGAGTTCTCTCAGTATTACCTCAGGGTGTTCTCTTCTCAGTCAAGGTTAGAGTTCTCTCAGTATTACCTCAGGATGTTCTCTTCCCAGTAGAGGTTAGAGTTCTCTCAGTATTACCTCAGGATGTTCTCTTCCCAGTAGAGGTTAGAGTTCTCTCAGTATTACCTCAGGATGTTCTCTTCCCAGTAGAGGTTAGAGTTCTCTCAGTATTACCTCAGGATGTACTCTTCCCAGTAGAGGTTAGAGTTCTCTCAGTATTACCTCAGGGTGTACTCTTCCCAGTAGAGGTTTGAGGGAGATCATGAGTCACTTATGACTGGCCATTTAGCAGCCCCAGCTATGGTAAACCAACCACACTTGGTTTAAACAGAGGATTTTCCTCGTCATCTCTTTCCCCCTCATTAAACTGGAACGTTACATGAACTCTCTTCCCACATGGAGTGTGATGGGGATGGAAAGCATTTGTCTCTTTCTGCTTTCTCAGGGGACCCACCAACGCCATGCTGGATGTGCGTTACCACGGCAATAACACAGTGTTGTCCGGAGCCAATGACGGAGCTGATGACATGATTTAGTGGATGCTTGGGAGGGCTGAGGTGGTTGGAGAATGTTTTGAGGTCGAGAGAGGCGGTATAAAAAAAAAAGAGAGAGAGAGAGAGAGAGAGAGAGAGAGAGAGAGAGAGAGAGAGAGAGAGAGAGAGAGAGAGAGAGATAGATAGAGAGAGAGAATGTGGGTGGAAACTGAGCTGCACTTCCTAACCTCCTGCCAAATGTATGACCATATTAGAGACACATTTCCCCCATATTACACAGACCCACAAAGAATTTGAAAACAAATCCAATTTTGATAAACTCCCATATCTATTGGGTGAAACACCATAGTGTGCCATCACAGCAGCAAGATGTGTGACCTTTTGGCACGAGAAAAGGGCAACCAGTGAAGAACAAACACCATTATAAATACAACCCATATTTATGTTTATTTATCTTCCCCTTTGCACTTCAACTATTTGCACATTGTTACAACACTGTACATATTAATAATATGACATTTGAAATGTCTCTATTGTTTTGAAACTTTTATGAGTTTAATGTTTATTATACATTTTTATTGATTGTTTATTTCACTTTCGTTTATTATCTACTTCACTTGCTTTGGCAATGTTAACATAGGTTTCCCATGCCAATAAAGCCTTTGAATTGAGAGAGAGAGAGAGAGCAAGAGAGCAAGAGAGCACTACAAAACTTGACGTGTGTTGTGCATGCATGCATGTAGAAATTAGTAGGTTAATGAGCAATTCCCTCCTACAGAAGCCTATTAAAGTCTGGAAAATATCTGCGAGATTTGAACGTCAACACTCCCCGACGTGGAATGGTGTAGTCATCATAGAGCGACCCTGTCATATTTGCAATATGCCAATTGTCACGGACCTGTTAGAAACATTCCCTGCTAATTCCTGCATATAAATTACACTATATGACAGAATCAATCCACAATAAGACAAAATGTGGTACTTCATGTCAGCATACAATATATATGTCTAAGTAGGTTTGGAGGCGCAAGGATTGGATAGCCAGTTCGGTGTTACTTTATTATTGAATGGGGTGGTAAAAGTGTTTGTTGATCTTTGGAAAGGCCGGTTTCGTGACTTCTGATCATAAAAGCGTCGTTGCGGTTCTAACCTGTGCGTGGTGTACGTGCACTGCTCGCCCGAACCCCAGGGATGTGTTTGTAGGGGTTGGCCAAAGTAGGCTTCCGTATTAGCATACCGCAACGGTTTCATTTGAATTATTCAACGTTGCTGTCCACAATGGCTCGTCACGCAATTGTCCCAGCTATGCCATGAATGTATTCTCTAATGATGTGCTAAATGACGCCTCCTGAATTACAGCTTCTCTTCTGAGCGTCAGTGCAGTTGGGCTGCTGCAAAGCAGAGCGGGAGAGGTACTAAGCACTCTCGCTTTCGAAGCACAGAAAACAGTCAATAACAACGTAATAAGCAAGCAATGTAACCAAATGTATTCGACTAAAAATAAACTTAAAGATAGAAGTAAAGTGTAGGTTACCAGCACTTGCAAGAGAAAATAGTTATATACGAATGTAAAAATGTGCACTTTGTAATATTGACTTCGTTCACACCTGCTGGACTGCATTCGATTTATGCCACATTTTACGCACAACATGCATGTGAGAAAAATACATACAAAGTCCTTACGTGTAAAATCTCACAATATTTCGAGTTTTTTTTTTATACAGTGTTTATACCACCGCTGCGGTACGGTATGTAGCGCAGTAGAGTGGGTCCTCTGTGCTCCGCTCGATAATCATCAGGTGGGCAGGCAGGGTAGCCTAGACCGGAGCGGAGAGGTGGAGCCACGTTTGTCCATTCCTAAAATCTTATTCACACACTAGTTCATTCACATTCGCGCTTGTGTCCCCATAGGAAGTTTCAGTAGGGAAGTCATTTCATAAGCTCGAGGAGGAATTGTATTGCGTCCTGTTCAGCCGAACGACAATATAACCATGGAATTACTGTATTATGCACTATTCCGCGACCTTTTGGACCTAATTGTGTTTAGAGTTTGAGTCTATAGACACTGTTTCGTGCGGAGGTTTTGGGTTGAACTACGCTGGAAAGCAGAAAATATGCGAGCTTCGCCCTAACATTGGAATAAACCTGAGCGGACTCGCCAGCCTGGGCGCAGCGGGAGTATTTGGTTTTATCCCGAGGAAGTCTCCGTGTAGAGAAATAAACATGATTTTAACTCGTAAGTCAATGAATTTGTTTACTCGAATGTTTAAATAAATAGGGATTTCCATGCTTTTGCGCAGAGAAAAACTACTTGGAATAGAATGTTTTCGATTGTGATTTATCTGTTCGCACTTTTCCATGATTTGAATTAAACTTCTATTTAACCATTTTAGAAGGGATTATTCTTTTTTCTCCTTTTGCAAAGAAAAGTTGTTTGACTTTATTCTCACTGGCTCTGTAAGGAACTCCCCTGTGCTGAAATGAGGGTTGCGTTTAGCTGCAGGCTGTCAGATAAGCAATCTATTCCAGTCTCCACTGCTCCTACGCCGACTTCCAAGATAAACGCGCACAGTTTATTCGACCATTGCCTGCGTTCTATTCACAGGTTTAGACTAGGCCATTGAGCCATAGTCTTTTGGCCGATATATGTCTGTTCAGACGTTTCAGTAGCCTGGTATACGCACACACAGACAACAACGTTTGATTATTCACACTGTTGAATTATACATGTATCTGTGCATAAATTGTGTTGTTTGTTAAATTCGTTGCCGCCTTGGTCTTATAGTGCTTCCAATTTGTTTGCCATGACTACCAAACTCAAGTTCCCTTTGCTTGTCTGCTGACATTTTTCTAGTGGCGCTTGGGAGAAGAATGCCTTCTGTGTGATATAAAACGCGAGCTTGGGTAGCGTATTTCGGCTGTGAATGTCTTTTATCTGATTCCTACTGGTCATACTGTATTTCGCGCGTGACTGCTTATCTGTTATACACAAGGGATAGCATGCAGCCCCCTGTGGTCAAATAGTGGCGGATGAGTCAAATAAACCCCACTACCGGTCACTCTAGTGAGCACACAGTCACCGTTGTGTCATGGGGGTAGTGACATGCCAGTGCTTTGGCCATGGGGACATCCTATATGTTGGGTCACGTAAAGGAACAAGCAGAAGGAAATGGGGAGGGGAGAGGCTACCCAATACTGCACCCCAAGCACACACAGACCGGCCTCTCAATCTACCCCTCAATTCATAAAAGAAACGATGATATAGTAGAAATGAGTAACAAACAGCCCAAAAAGGGCAACTGTCCCACCCTCTCTCTTTCCCTCCCCTTTCTATCTCTATCAATCTGTAATTGGCATCTAGTCAAGTGGGGGGGTTGTGTTTTTAAAGGGAAAAATATGAAACAGGCTTAAATCAAACTATTTCTAAGGGCAGGAAGTATGGCAGAGTTTTTCTGAACGATTCATTCATTTTATATGGTAAAATTGCTATCAATTCTATGAAGGAACATAGATATGCCCATGTGTTTCTCTTCAGCCCGTCCTATTTCTGTTCCGACCTTGGTGTGCTTTGTTATTGACGTTCTCATCACAAACTGTTCTGGGATCTGTTTAATGGGTGGCTATGAGTGGGTGACGGGAACACAGGGTGCTATAATATCTGACCATGGGTCAGTTCTAAAGCATATCAGATGGGTTGTATGGGTTGTCTGGGTCTTGTCACCTGATCCTGGACCAGGGCCCTGAGCAAACATAAATCTGTCATCAGAGGTAGAGAGAGACCTCAGAGACCAGGCATTGTGATGATCCATCTGGCCCAGCTGTGTGTGTGTGTGTGTGTGTGTGTGTGTGTGTGTGTGTGTGTGTGTGTGTGTGTGTGTGTGTGTGTGTGTGTGTGTGTGTGTGTGTGTGTGTGTGTGTGTTGTGTGTGTGTTGTGTGTGTGTGTGTGTGTGTGTGTGTGTGTGTTGTGTGTGTGTCCGTAGGTGTGTGTTCGTAGGTGTGTGTGTGTGTATGGTGTTGGATGACCGGAAAGAATCATGGGGCACCTCCATTAGTTGTGTGTGTGTGTGTCTGAGTTGGTGTGTGTCGTGTGGTGTCCTATGGAGCCAGCCAGATGGTGGTCCTCTCACTTACCTACCAGCCAGGCCTTCTCCCAGATCACCAGATGTCTTCACGCAGGAATGTCAAAACTTGATATTCACAAAGATTCACCACTTCTCCTCTGACCATAGTTGTTGCTGTAGTATAGTTGTATTAAGATCTGTTGAAATTCGCTATGAATGTGTAGTTCGCTGGCCAATTGCGACCTGTTTACATTCATCATGAACGTCTGACTCAGGCCAATAGCCTGTGAGTCAGAACTGAATCTGCCAGGACACGTCTAAACTGCCATTACAGATGATTCTGTCTGTAACATTACAGATGATTCTGTCTGTAACATTACAGATGATTCTGTCTGTAACATTGCAGATGATTCTGTCTGTAACATTGCAGATGATTCTGTCTGTAACATTACAGATGATTCTGTCTGTAACATTACAGATGATTCTGTCTGTAACAGTGCAGATGATTCTGTCTGTAACATTACAGATGATTCTGTCTGTAACATTGCAGATGATTCTGTCTGTAACATTACAGATGATTCTGTCTGTAACATTACAGATGATTCTGTCTGTAACAGTGCAGATGATTCTGTCTGTAACATTACAGATGATTCTGTCTGTAACAGTGCAGATGATTCTGTCTGTAACATTGCAGATGATTCTGTCTGTAACATTACAGATGATTCTGTCTGTAACATTGCAGATGATTCTGTCTGTAACATTACAGATGATTCTGTCTGTAACATTACAGATGATTCTGTCTGTAACATTGCAGATGATTCTGTCTGTAACATTACAGATGATTCTGTCTGTAACATTGCAGATGATTATGTCTGTAACATTACAGATGATTCTGTCTGTAACATTACAGATGATTCTGTCTGTAACATTACAGATGATTCTGTCTGTAACAGTGCAGATGATTCTGTCTGTAACATTGCAGATGATTCTGTCTGTAACATTACAGATGATTCTGTCTGTAACATTGCAGATGATTCTGTCTGTAACATTACAGATGATTCTGTCTGTAACATTACAGATGATTCTGTCTGTAACATTGCAGATGATTCTGTCTGTAACATTACAGATGATTCTGTCTGTAACATTGCAGATGATTATGTCTGTAACATTACAGATGATTCTGTCTGTAACATTACAGATGATTCTGTCTGTAACATTACATATGATTCTGTCTGTAACAGTGCAGATGATTCTGTCTGTAACATTGCAGATGATTCTGTCTGAAACGTTACAGATGATTCTGTCTGTAACATTACAGATGATTCTGTCTGTACCATTGCAGATGATTCTGTCTGTACCATTGCAGATGATTCTGTCTGTAACATTACAGATGATTCTGTCTGTAACATTACAGATGATTCTGTCTGTAACATTGCAGATGATTCTGTCTGTAACATTACAGATGATTCTGTCTGTAACATTACAGATGATTCTGTCTCTAACAGTGCAGATGATTCTGTCTGTAACATTGCAGATGATTCTGTCTGTAACATTGCAGATGATTCTGTCTGTAACATTACAGATGATTCTGTCTGTAACATTACAGATGATTCTGTCTGAAACGTTACAGATGATTCTGTCTGTAACATTACAGATGATTCTGTCTGTAACATTGCAGATGATTCTGTCTGTAACATTACAGATGATTCTGTCTGTAACATTACAGATGATTCTGTCTGTAAGATTGCAGATGATTCTGTCTGTAACATTACACATGATTCTGTCTGTAACAGTGCAGATGATTCTGTCTGTAACATTACAGATGATTCTGTCTGTAACATTACAGATGATTCTGTCTGTAACATTGCAGATGATTCTGTCTGTAACATTACAGATGATTCTGTCTGTAACATTACAGATGATTCTGTCTCTAACAGTGCAGATGATTCTGTCTGTAACATTGCAGATGATTCTGTCTGTAACATTGCAGATGATTCTGTCTGTAACATTACAGATGATTCTGTCTGTAACAGTGCAGATGATTCTGTCTGTAACATTGCAGATGATTCTGTCTGAAACGTTACAGATGATTCTGTCTGTAACATTACAGATGATTCTGTCTGTAACATTGCAGATGATTCTGTCTGTAACATTACAGATGATTCTGTCTGTAACATTACAGATGATTCTGTCTGTAAGATTGCAGATGATTCTGTCTGTAACATTACACATGATTCTGTCTGTAACAGTGCAGATGATTCTGTCTGTAACATTACAGATGATTCTGTCTGTAACATTACAGATGATTCTGTCTGTAACATTGCAGATGATTCTGTCTGTAACATTGCAGATGATTCTGTCTGTAACATTACAGATGATTCTGTCTGTAACATTACAGATGATTCTGTCTGTAACAGTGCAGATGATTCTGTCTGTAACATTGCAGATGATTCTGTCTGAAACGTTACAGATGATTCTGTCTGTAACATTACAGATGATTCTGTCTGTAACATTGCAGATGATTCTGTCTGTAACATTACAGATGATTCTGTCTGTAACATTACAGATGATTCTGTCTGTAACATTGCAGATGATTCTGTCTGTAACATTACAGATGATTCTGTCTGTAACAGTGCAGATGATTCTGTCTGTAACATTACAGATGATTCTGTCTGTAACAGTGCAGATGATTCTGTCTGTAACATTGCAGATGATTCTGTCTGTAACAATACAGATGATTCTGTCTGTAACATTACAGATGATTCTGTCTGTAACAGTGCAGATGATTCTGTCTGTAACATTGCAGATGATTCTGTCTGTAACATTACAGATGATTCTGTCTGTAACATTGCAGATGATTCTGTCTGTAACATTACAGATGATTCTGTCTGTAACATTACAGATGATTCTGTCTGTAACAGTGCAGATGATTCTGTCTGTAACATTGCAGATGATTCTGTCTGTAACATTACAGATGATTCTGTCTGTAACAGTGCAGATGATTCTGTCTGTAACATTACAGATGATTCTGTCTGTAACAGTGCAGATGATTCTGTCTGTAACATTGCAGATGATTCTGTCTGTAACATTACAGATGATTCTGTCTGTAACATTACAGATGATTCTGTCTGTAACAGTGCAGATGATTCTGTCTGTAACATTGCAGATGATTCTGTCTGTAACATTACAGATGATTCTGTCTGTAACATTGCAGATGATTCTGTCTGTAACATTACAGATGATTCTGTCTGTAACATTACAGATGATTCTGTCTGTAACAGTGCAGATGATTCTGTCTGTAACAGTGCAGATGATTCTGTCTGTAACAGTGCAGATGATTCTGTCTGTAACAGTGCAGATTATTCTGTCTGTAACATTACAGATGATTCTGTCTGTAACAGTGCAGATGATTCTGTCTGTAACATTGCAGATGATTCTGTCTGTAACATTGCAGATGATTCTGTCTGTACCATTACAGATGATTCTGTCTGTAACATTACAGATGATTCTGTCTGTAACATTACAGATGATTCTGTCTGTAACATTACAGATGATTCTGTCTGTAACATTACAGATGATTCAGTCTGTAACATTACAGATGATTCTGTCTGTAACATTACAGATGATTCAGTCTGTAACATTGCAGATGATTCAGTCTGTAACATTGCAGATGATTCTGTCTGTAACATTACAGATGATTCTGTCTGTAACATTACAGATGATTCTGTCTGTAACATTACAGATGATTCTGTCTGTAACATTACAGATGATTCTGTCTGTAACAGTGCAGATGATTCTGTCTGTAACAGTGCAGATGATTCTGTCTGTAACAGTGCAGATGATTCTGTCTGTAACAGTGCAGATGATTCTGTCTGTAACATTACAGATGATTCTGTCTGTAACAGTGCAGATGATCCTGTCTGTAACATTGCAGATGATTCTGTCTGTAACATTACAGATGATTCTGTCTGTAACATTACAGATGATTCAGTCTGTAACATTACAGATGATTCTGTCTGTAACATTACAGATGATTCAGTCTGTAACATTGCAGATGATTCTGTCTGTAACATTACAGATGATTCTGTCTGTAACATTACAGATGATTCTGTCTGTAACATTACAGATGATTCTGTCTGTAATATTACAGATGATTCTGTCTGTAACATTACAGATGATTCAGTCTGTAACATTACAGATGATTCTGTCTGTAACATTACAGATGATTCAGTCTGTAACATTGCAGATGATTCAGTCTGTAACATTGCAGATGATTCTGTCTGTAACATTACAGATGATTCTGTTTGTAACATTACAGATGATTCTGTCTGTAACATTACAGATGATTCTGTCTGTAACATTACAGATGATTCTGTCTGTAACATTACAGATGATTCTGTCTGTAACATTACAGATGATTCTGTCTGTAACATTACAGATGATTCTGTCTGTAACATTGCAGATGATTCTGTCTGTAACATTGCAGATGATTCTGTCTGTAACAGTGCAGATGATTCTGTCTGTAACATTACAGATGATTCAGTCTGTAACATTGCAGATGATTCTGTCTGTAACATTACAGATGATTCAGTCTGTAACATTACAGATGATTCTGTCTGTAACATTACAGATGATTCTGTCTGTAACATTACAGATGATTCAGTCTGTAACATTACAGATGATTCTGTCTGTAACATTACAGATGATTCTGTCTGTAACATTACAGATGATTCAGTCTGTAACATTACAGATGATTCTGTCTGTAACATTACAGATGATTCTGTCTGTAACATTACAGATGATTCTGTCTGTAACATTGCAGATGATTCTGTCTGTAACATTGAAGATGATTCTGTCTGTAACAGTGCAGATGATTCTGTCTGTAACATTACAGATGATTCTGTCTGTAACATTACAGATGATTCTGTCTGTAACATTACAGATGATTCTGTCTGTAACATTGCAGATGATTCTGTCTGTACCATTACAGATGATTCTGTCTGTAACATTACAGATGATTCTGTCTGTAACATTGCAGATGATTCTGTCTGTAACATTACAGATGATTCTGTCTGTAACATTACAGATGATTCTGTCTGTAACATTGCAGATGATTCTGTCTGTAACATTACAGATGATTCTGTCTGTAACAGTGCAGATGATTCTGTCTGTAACATTACAGATGATTCTGTCTGTAACAGTGCAGATGATTCTGTCTGTAACATTGCAGATGATTCTGTCTGTAACATTACAGATGATTCTGTCTGTAACATTACAGATGATTCTGTCTGTAACAGTGCAGATGATTCTGTCTGTAACATTGCAGATGATTCTGTCTGTAACATTACAGATGATTCTGTCTGTAACAGTGCAGATGATTCTGTCTGTAACATTACAGATGATTCTGTCTGTAACAGTGCAGATGATTCTGTCTGTAACATTACAGATGATTCTGTCTGTAACAGTGCAGATGATTCTGTCTGTAACAGTGCAGATGATTCTGTCTGTAACATTACAGATGATTCTGTCTGTAACAGTGCAGATGATTCTGTCTGTAACATTGCAGATGATTCTGTCTGTAACATTACAGATGATTCTGTCTGTAACAGTGCAGATGATTCTGTCTGTAACATTACAGATGATTCAGTCTGTAACATTACAGATGATTCTGTCTGTAACATTACAGATGATTCAGTCTGTAACATTACAGATGAATCTGTCTGTAACATTACAGATGATTCTGTCTGTAACATTACAGATGATTCAGTCTGTAACATTACAGATGATTCTGTCTGTAACATTACAGATGATTCTGTCTGTAACATTACAGATGATTCAGTCTGTAACATTACAGATGATTCTGTCTGTAACATTACAGATGATTCTGTCTGTAACATTACAGATGATTCTGTCTGTAACATTGCAGATGATTCTGTCTGTAACATTGCAGATGATTCTGTCTGTAACAGTGCAGATGATTCTGTCTGTAACATTACAGATGATTCTGTCTGTAACATTACAGATGATTCTGTCTGTAACATTACAGATGATTCTGTCTGTAACATTGCAGATGATTCTGTCTGTACCATTACAGATGATTCTGTCTGTAACATTACAGATGATTCTGTCTGTAACATTGCAGATGATTCTGTCTGTACCATTACAGATGATTCTGTCTGTAACATTGCAGATGATTCTGTCTGTAACATTGCAGATGATTCTGTCTGTAACATTACAGATGATTCAGTCTGTAACATTACAGATGATTCTGTCTGTAACATTACAGATGATTCTGCCTGTACCATTACAGATGATTCTGTCTGTAACATTACAGATGATTCTGTCTGTAACATTACAGATGATTCTGTCTGTAACATTGCAGATGATTCTGTCTGTAACATTACAGATGATTCTGTCTGTAACATTGCAGATGATTCTGTCTGTAACATTGCAGATGATTCTGTCTGTAACATTGCAGATGATTCTGTCTGTACCATTACAGATGATTCTGTCTGTAACATTACAGATGATTCTGTCTGTAACATTACAGATGATTCAGTCTGTAACATTACAGATGATTCTGTCTGTAACATTACAGATGATTCTGTCTGTAACATTGCAGATGATTCTGTCTGAAACATTACAGATGATTCTGTCTGTAACATTACAGATGATTCAGTCTGTAACATTACAGATGATTCAGTCTGTAACATTACAGATGATTCTGTCTGTAACATTGCAGATGATTCAGTCTGTAACATTACAGATGATTCTGTCTGTAACATTACAGATGATTCTGTCTGTAACATTGCAGATGATTCTGTCTGTAACATTACAGATGATTCTGTCTGTAACATTACAGATGATTCTGTCTGTAACATTACAGATGATTCTGTCTGTAACATTACAGATGATTCTGTCTGTAACATTACAGATGATTCTGTCTGTAACATTGCAGATGATTCAGTCTGTAACATTACAGATGATACTGTCTGTAACATTACAGATGATTCTGTCTGTAACATTGCAGATGATTCTGTCTGTAACATTACAGATGATTCTGTCTGTAACATTACAGATGATTCTGTCTGTAACATTACAGATGATTCTGTCTGTAACATTACAGATGATTCTGTCTGTAACATTACAGATGATTCTGTCTGTAACATTGCAGATGATTCAGTCTGTAACATTACAGATGATACTGTCTGTAACATTACAGATGATTCTGTCTGTAACATTACAGATGATTCTGTCTGTAACATTACAGATGATTCTGTCTGTAACATTACAGATGATTCTGTCTGTAACATTACAGATGATTCTGTCTGTAACATTACAGATGATTCTGTCTGTAACATTACAGATGATTCTGTCTGTAACATTACAGATGATTCTGTCTGTAACATTGCAGATGATTCTGTCTGTAACATTGCAGATGATTCTGTCTGTAACATTACAGATGATTCTGTCTGTAACATTGCAGATGATTCTGTCTGTAACATTGCAGATTATTCTGTCTGTAACATTGCAGATGATTCTGTCTGTAAAATTGCAGATGATTCTGTCTGTAACATTGCAGATGATTCTGTCTGTAACATTGCAGATGATTCTGTCTGTAACATTGCAGATGATTCTGTCTGTAACATTACAGATGATTCTGTCTGTAACATTACAGATGATTCTGTCTGTAACATTGCAGATGATTCTGTCTGTAACATTGCAGATGATTCTGTCTGTAACATTGCAGATGATTCTGTCTGTAACATTGCAGATGATTCTGTCTGTAACATTGCAGATGATTCTGTCTGTAACATTGCAGATGATTCTGTCTGTAACATTACAGATGATTCTGTCTGTAACATTGCAGATGATTCTGTCTGTAACATTGCAGATGATTCTGTCTGTAACATTGCAGATGATTCTGTCTGAAACATTACAGATGATTCTGTCTGTAACATTACAGATGATTCAGTCTGTAACATTACAGATGATTCAGTCTGTAACATTACAGATGATTCTGTCTATAACATTACAGATGATTCTGTCTGTAACATTACAGATGATTCTGTCTGTAACATTACAGATGATTATGTCTGTAACATTACAGATGATTCTGTCTGAAACATTACAGATGATTCTGTCTGTAACATTGCAGATGATTCTGTCTGAAACATTACAGATGATTCTGTCTGTAACATTGCAGATGATTCTGTCTGAAACATTACAGATGATTATGTCTGTAACATTACAGATGATTCTGTCTGAAACATTACAGATGATTCTGTCTGTAACATTGCAGATGATTCTGTCTGTAACATTGCAGATGATTCTGTCTGTAACATTGCAGATGATTCTGTCTGTAACATTACAGATGATTCTGTCTGTAACATTGCAGATGATTCTGTCTGTAACATTGCAGATGATTCTGTCTGTAACATTGCAGATGATTCTGTCTGAAACATTACAGATGATTCTGTCTGTAACATTACAGATGATTCAGTCTGTAACATTACAGATGATTCAGTCTGTAACATTACAGATGATTCAGTCTGTAACATTACAGATGATTCTGTCTGTAACATTACAGATGATTCTGTCTGTAACATTACAGATGATTCTGTCTGTAACATTACAGATGATTCTGTCTGTAACATTACAGATGATTATGTCTGTAACATTACAGATGATTCTGTCTGTAACATTACAGATGATTCTGTCTGTAACATTACAGATGATTCTGTCTGTAACATTGCAGATGATTCTGTCTGTAACATTACAGATGATTCTGTCTGTAACATTACAGATGATTCTGTCTGTAACATTGCAGATGATTCTGTCTGTAACATTACAGATGATTCTGTCTGTAACATTACAGATGATTCTGTCTGTACCATTACAGATGATTCTGTCTGTAACATTACAGATGATTCTGTCTGTAACATTACAGATGATTCTGTCTGTAACATTACAGATGATTCTGTCTGTAACATTACAGATGATTCTGTCTGTAACATTACAGATGATTCTGTCTGTACCATTACAGATGATTCTGTCTGTAACATTACAGATGATTCTGTCTGTAACATTACAGATGATTCTGTCTGTAACATTGCAGATGATTCCGTCTGTAACATTGCAGATGATTCTGTCTGTAACATTACAGATGATTCTGTCTGTAACATTGCAGATGATTCTGTCTGTAACATTACAGATGATTCTGTCTGTAACATTACAGATGATTCTGTCTGTACCATTACAGATGATTCTGTCTGTAACATTACAGATGATTCTGTCTGTAACATTACAGATGATTCTGTCTGTAACATTACAGATGATTCTGTCTGTAACATTACAGATGATTCTGTCTGTAACATTACAGATGATTCTGTCTGTAACATTACAGATGATTCTGTCTGTACCATTACAGATGATTCTGTCTGTACCATTACAGATGATTCTGTCTGTAACATTACAGATGATTCTGTCTGTAACATTACAGATGATTCTGTCTGTAACATTACAGATGATTCTGTCTGTAACATTACAGATGATTCTGTCTGTAACATTGCAAAAGGCCCAGATGCTTTAAGGTCGTGTTGAATGCCCTTCACTAGCATCATTTGCAGTTGTTCTCTCACTGCCTGTCTCTATGAATACTAATAATGACTATATATTATATACACTGAGTGTACAAAACATTTGGAACACCTTCCTAATATTGAGTTGCACCCCCCCTTTGCCCTTAGAAAAGTCTCAATTTGTCAGGGCATGGACTCTACAAGGTGTTGAAAGCGTTCCACAGGGATGCTGGTCCATGTTGACTCCAATGCTTCCCACAGTTGTGTCAAGTTGGCTGGATGTCCTTTGGGTGGTGGATCATTCTTGATACACACGGAAAACTGTTGAGAGTGAAAAACCCAGCAGCGTTGCAGTTCTTGACACACTCAAACTGCTGCACCTGGCACCTACTACCATACCCCGTTCAGGCACTTCAATATTTAGTATTGCCTATTCACCCTCTGAATGGCACACATACACAATCCATGTCTCAATTATCTCACTGGCTTAGAAATCCTTCTTTAACTTGTCTCCTCCCCTTCATCTACACTGATTGAAGTGGATTTCACAAGTGACATCAATAAGGGATCATAGCTTTCACCTGGATTCACCTGGTCAGTCCGTGTTCATGGAAAGAGCAGGTGTTCCTAGTGTTTTGTACACTTAGTGTAGTGCTCTGTTATAGGGCGCAAAGAGTGCAGTGAATACAGTACAAGGAAGTGTCATACTTCACTTGAACCCTCCGTCATAAGCTCTACATAACCCTGTCATAGCAACGTCATCACGTCTCACTCTTTATGATGTCATTGTTATGTCATTGTTATGTCAATGTTATGACAGTGTTATGTAGCCCGTTTGACATTGGGTGACTGCTGCTTCAGTTTATCACAGAATTACAAAGTAGTTGAATCACTACCAAGGCCTTGGTTATATCACCTGTCCCGACTTGCTACTGTGCAGATCCTTGTGAAAGACCCTGTTGACGCCTTGCTTTGATAAGACGTCTCTAATGGATCACCTGGTGATTTGATTAAGAATCACAGTTGGCGGCCCCACTTAATCACTGATAATCACTGTTATCAGGCCACGGGGATCGACAGTAGCGTCTGCCGTCAACTAGTCCTCTTAACTGCCAGTTTAAATAGCAACCCCCCAATAACAATTCTATGCAGTGTCTTGACTCTTGACACCGCCCCTTTAAATTGTTTACGTTGGTGATGAAGTTGTCCTTTGAAATTCATTGGCTAGATTCTAGGTGCTAGTTGATAGCGAATCCCCCTATAAGATCCCAGCTTGCAGGCTCAACCAAGCGTAGCTACCTCCTGCTCTGCTCTGCTGTGAAGAGGAAATGTTGGCCACCGATGGTGAGAACTTCCTGCTGCAGGAAAGGAGGGAATAGGAGGGTGGCTAGCGGAGAGAGAGAGAGAGAGAGAATAGGGTAGGAGGGAGTTGGGAGGGGAAAGGGGAAGAAGGTATGGGGGGCTGGGTTATTTCAGTGGAGAGCTTGAACAGAGGGTCAGGCCCAGAAGAGTTTAACTTTGGCACAGTTCACTGTTCCCTGCACAGAAAAACAACCTTGAAGCAGCAGCATCTGTAATCTCTGTTAGTATTGGGTCGCCTTGGAGCAGTCTGACTGTCATGCACTCTC